>NC_092246.1:5742500-5837500 GCF_036320965.1 Panulirus ornatus | reverse complement strand
GTCCCCGACGCGGTGCCCTGTGTGCCGTGTATGTATTCATATCTTAAGTGACTGAGACAGCATAGAAAAATGGCCCAAAATAAAGTTTCTCTTGGGTTGTCTGACTCTTGAAAGGTCAAAATCGTTTAATTGATCTTAAAAGAATAAAAGTGTGGGGTGGGAGGTTAGAGGAGGGAGTGGAGGAGAGGGGGGAGGAGGAGGTGGAGAATGGAGGGGGATTGGGGTGGGTGGGTGGGGGTTAGGCTTACATATTTACCACGCTTCAAGTTTATCGGCCCGAAAATGAAGGAAGGAAGGAAGGAAGGAAGGAAGTAATGAAGGAAAGAAGGAAGGAAGGAAGGAAGGAAGGAAGGAAGGAAGGAAGGAAGGAAGGAAGGAAGGAAGGAAGGAAGGAAGGAAGGAAGGAAGGAAGGAAGGAAGGAAGGAAGGAAGGAAGGAAGGAAGGAAGGAAGGAAGGAAGGAAGGAAGGAAGGAAGGAAGGAAGGAAGGAAGGAAGGAAGGAAGGAAGGAAGGAAGGAAGGAAGGAAGGAAGGAAGGAAGGAAGGAAGGAAGGAAGGAAGGAAGGAAGGAAGGAAGGAAGGAAGGAAGGAAGGAAGGAAGGAAGGAAGGAAGGAAGGAAGGAAGGAAGGAAGGAAGGAAGGAAGGAAGGAAGGAAGGAAGGAAGGAAGGAAGGAAGGAAGGAAGGAAGGAAGGAAGGAAGGAAGGAAGGAAGGAAGGAAGGAAGGAAGGAAGGAAGGAAGGAAGGAAGGAAGGAAGGAAGGAAGGAAGGAAGGAAGGAAGGAAGGAAGGAAGGAAGGAAGGAAGGAAGGAAGGAAGGAAGGAAGGAAGGAAGGAAGGAAGGAAGGAAGGAAGGAAGGAAGGAAGGAAGGAAGGAAGGAAGGAAGGAAGGAAGGAAGGAAGGAAGGAAGGAAGGAAGGAAGGAAGGAAGGAAGGAAGGAAGGAAGGAAGGAAGGAAGGAAGGAAGGAAGGAAGGAAGGAAGGAAGGAAGGAAGGAAGGAAGGAAGGAAGGAAGGAAGGAAGGAAGGAAGGAAGGAAGGAAGGAAGGAAGGAAGGAAGGAAGGAAGGAAGGAAGGAAGGAAGGAAGGAAGGAAGGAAGGAAGGAAGGAAGGAAGGAAGGAAGGAAGGAAGGAAGGAAGGAAGGAAGGAAGGAAGGAAGGAAGGAAGGAAGGAAGGAAGGAAGGAAGGAAGGAAGGAAGGAAGGAAGGAAGGAAGGAAGGAAGGAAGGAAGGAAGGAAGGAAGGAAGGAAGGAAGGAAGGAAGGAAGGAAGGAAGGAAGGAAGGAAGGAAGGAAGGAAGGAAGGAAGGAAGGAAGGAAGGAAGGAAGGAAGGAAGGAAGGAAGGAAGGAAGGAAGGAAGGAAGGAAGGAAGGAAGGAAGGAAGGAAGGAAGGAAGGAAGGAAGGAAGGAAGGAAGGAAGGAAGGAAGGAAGGAAGGAAGGAAGGAAGGAAGGAAGGAAGGAAGGAAGGAAGGAAGGAAGGAAGGAAGGAAGGAAGGAAGGAAGGAAGGAAGGAAGGAAGGAAGGAAGGAAGGAAGGAAGGAAGGAAGGAAGGAAGGAAGGAAGGAAGGAAGGAAGGAAGGAAGGAAGGAAGGAAGGAAGGAAGGAAGGAAGGAAGGAAGGAAGGAAGGAAGGAAGGAAGGAAGGAAGGAAGGAAGGAAGGAAGGAAGGAAGGAAGGAAGGAAGGAAGGAAGGAAGGAAGGAAGGAAGGAAGGAAGGAAGGAAGGAAGGAAGGAAGGAAGGAAGGAAGGAAGGAAGGAAGGAAGGAAGGAAGGAAGGAAGGAAGGAAGGAAGGAAGGAAGGAAGGAAGGAAGGAAGGAAGGAAGGAAGGAAGGAAGGAAGGAAGGAAGGAAGGAAGGAAGGAAGGAAGGAAGGAAGGAAGGAAGGAAGGAAGGAAGGAAGGAAGGAAGGAAGGAAGGAAGGAAGGAAGGAAGGAAGGAAGGAAGGAAGGAAGGAAGGAAGGAAGGAAGGAAGGAAGGAAGGAAGGAAGGAAGGAAGGAAGGAAGGAAGGAAGGAAGGAAGGAAGGAAGGAAGGAAGGAAGGAAGGAAGGAAGGAAGGAAGGAAGGAAGGAAGGAAGTAATGAAGGAAAGAAGGAAGATCATCCTTGTTTGCTGAGAAGCAGAAGAAGAAAGAAAGAAAGAAGATGAAGACAAAGAAAAGAAAATACCTTCACCGGGAAACATAATAATTAGACAAAGATGATGCGATCCATCCCGTGCAGATGGTGGAAGTCTTATGGAAAAAGAAAAAAAATGTTCAGCATTAGAAACTAACAATAAAAGATGTAACCTTCGACAGACATTAAGGGAAATATCTAGTAATAACTCTTTGTTGTTGTTGTTGTTGTTGTTGTTGTTGTTGTTGTTGTTGTTGTTGTTGTTGTTGTTGTTGCAGGAGGGAGCCAACTAGAGGGTTGTGGGGGCGAGCATGATGTACGCGGGCGCTGTCATGGTGAGCGGCGCTGAGATGTGGGCGTTACTGCTGCTGTGGGCGGTCCTGTTGGTGGGCGTGACCCATCCCGCCTCCGGTAAGTACATTATTTGAATATAATTAGGTACGTAGTCCCAGGATTACTTTCATGGTGTCTCCTACAGCTTTCCATGGTTGTGCTACGCCAAGGAGCAGAGTAAGGTGGGCTTCCCGCGGGTGAGAATGGTCCCCGACGCGGTGCCCTGTGTGCCGTGTATGTATTCATATCTTAAGTGACTGAGACAGCATAAAAAATGGGCCAAAATAAAGTTTCTCTTGGGTTGTCTGACTCTTGAAAGGTCAAAATCGTTTAATTGATCTTAAAAGAATAAAAGTGTGGGGTGGGAGGTTAGAGGAGGGAGTGAGGAGAGGGGGGAGGAGGAGGAGGAGGAGGAGAAGGATGCAAGGGCAGTCTTCTTCAGGAGGAGAAGTGGCCAAAAATAGCCCGGGAGAAATTGTTTGGGCTCGCGATCCTGAGGTATTAAATCTCACAAGGATGGTCTTTCCCCAGGGTGTACTGGCTGCAACATCAGCTCTGATAGTGAGAGTCAGTTGAAGTGGCGGTGTGCCCGGGAGATGGGCGAACGTTATGATGGAAGCGCGCCGATAAGTGGAAGCTGGTTAGCAATACATGAGAGAATTAAGGTAAGGGGTCAAGAAAAGAGGAATTAAGGTAAGGGAACAAGAAAAGGACCTAGGGTACTCCGCTACTTCAAACAAGATACAGTGTTGCGATATCTCCACAAACTGGTGGTTGTAGAGAGGACAGAACATTCATAAACCAGTGCAACTGCTAACCTGAATGTAAGGAGAAGAGAATCTAATGCTAATAATCTTACTGTCTGGTCAATCCTCAATCAGGATCAAGTAAAAACAAGTGAGGAAAGAAGTTCGGGGTTCTGGGCACACGTAATTCTCTGAGACACACCATCGAAGATTCAGCGTCGAACGCCGAAAGCCTCTGCGTTATCCTCATGATTTTCTACGCGATCTGGGACAAATATACAATAATTTCATTGCCTGATTCTCCTGCGTATATCCACTTACAGGACATGTATACAAGGATCAGTCCTTCAAGTGGTGCAGGGGTAATGACAGCCTCACGATATACACGAATGCACAGCCTCACTTCATACATATCTACTTATCTGAGAGTGGTCATGTTCGTGGAGATATAGCCCACTTGAAGGCCGCTCCCCCACGCGTTTATATGTATACCTAAGTGGCAGACAGGATTATGAATAATGAAGGTGATATGCCACAGTACATGTGAATGTGACCAATAGACATGGAGCATTCATAGTGCCATTGTACAAAGGCAAAGAGGATAAAGGTGAGTGCTCAAATTACGGAGGTATAAGTTTGTTGAGTATTCCTGGGAAATTATATGGGAGGGTATTGATTGAGAGGGTGAAGGTATGTACAGAACATCAGATTGGGGAAGAGCAGTGTGGTTTCAGAAGTGGTAGAGGATGTATGGATCAGGTGTTTGCTTTGAAGAATGTATGTGAGAAATAGAAAAACAAATGGATGAGTATGTAGCATTTATGGATCTGGAGAAGGCATATGACAGAGTTGATAGAGATGCTCTGTGGAAGGTATTAAGAGTATATGGTGTGGAAGGCAAATTGCTTAAAGCAGTGAACAGTTTTTATCGAGGATATAAGGCATGTGTAAGAGTAGGAAGAGAGGAAAGTGATTGGCTATCAGTGAATGTCGGTTTGCGGCAGGGTTATGTCTCCATGATTGTTTAATTTGTTTATGGATAGGGTTGTTAGGGAGGTGAATGCAAGAGTTTTGGAGAGAGGGGCAAGTATGCAGTCCGTTGTGGATGAGAGGGCTTGGGAAGTGAGTCAGTTGTTGTTTGCTGATGATACAACGCTGGTGGCTGATTTGGGTGAGAAACTGCAGAAGTTGGTGACTGATTTTGGTAAAGTGTGTGAAAGAAGAAAGCTGAGAGTAAATGTAAATAAGAGCAAGGATATTAGGTTCTGTAAGTTTGAGGGACAAGTAAATTGGAAGCGGAAATGAGCCACAGGGTGAGGGAGCGGGAAAAGGTTTTGGGAGCGTTGAAGAATGTGTGGAAGGCGAGAATGTTATCTTGGAGTGCAAAAATGGGTATGTTCCAACAATGTTATATGATTGTGAGGCATGGTCAATAAATAGGGTTGTGTGGAGGAGGGTGGATGTGTTGAAAATGAGATGTCTGAGGACAATATGTGGTCTGAGGTGGTTTGATCGAGTAAGTAATGAGAGGGTAAAACAGATATGTGGTAGTGAAAAGAGTGTGGTTGAGAGAGCAGAAGAGGGTGTATTGAAATGGTTTGGTCACATGGAGAGAATGCGTGAGGAAAGATTGACAAAGAGGATGTATGTGTCAGAGGTAGAGGGAACGAGAAGTGGGAGACGAAATTGAAGTGGAAGGATGGAGTGAAAAAGATTTTGAGCGAAAGGGGCTTGAACATACAGGAGGGTGAAAGGCGTGCAAGGAATAGAGTGAATTGGAACGATGTGGTATACCGGGGTCGACGTGCTGTCAATGGATTGAACCAAGGCATGTGAAGCATCTGGGGTAAACCATGGAAAGTTTTGTGGGGCCTGGATGTGGAAAGGGAGCTGTGGTTTCGGTGCATTACACATGACAGCTAGAGACTGAGTGTGAATTAATGTGGCCTTTGTTGTCTTTTCCTAGCGCTACCTCGCGCGCACGCGGGGAGAGGGGAGTGCTATTTCATGCGTGACGGGGTGGCGGCAGGAATGGATGAAGGTAGCATGTATGAATCATATACATGTGTATATATGTATATGTCTATGTATGTATATATATATATGTATACGTTGAAATGTACAGGTATGTATATGTGCGTGCGTGGGCGTTTATGTATATACATGTGTATGTGGGTGGGTTGGGCCATCCTTTCGTCTGTTTCCTTGCGCTACCTCGCTAACGCGGGAGACAGCAAGCTGCACACTCTAGTTATCAAATCTGATTTATTTTGAAAGGTTACGACACTGACCTTGTTTACGCTGACCCAACACACGAACATCAAAAGATCGGAACATAAACATGAAGCATTTGAGGAATATTCAGGTCTTACCGAGTTCTTTCGTAGATTCATGTATTCTGAACCGGAAATGTTCATGATCTGATATTCCCCTGACAGACAAAGTGTAGAGTAACATAACGTTTTCCTTTATCATAAAATATTGATGAAAAATACAAATGAAAATATGAAAAATAGAGAATCATAACAATGCTTGGTTGGGTCACAACTGACTCGTATGGTGAAGGAAATGTGCTACAGTAAACATCCCTTCAAAAAGCTCATCCCTGAATAGGAGCTGACCGTATTGTTATTAACATTCACTTAATAGTGTCTCCTGCTTAATCTGATACAACGACTTATTATCATTCTGACGCAACGACTTATTATCATTCTGACGTAACACTCATTATTCTGCTGACCCAACAACGTATTACTCCGATGCAACAACTTACTATTCTCAGGGGGGGGGGGAGAGAGAGAGAGAGAGAGAGAGAGAGAGAGAGAGAGAGAGAGAGAGAGAGAGAGAGAGAGAGAGGATCAATATTTTCTTCTTTTTTCCCACGGACATCTCCATCCATCTACCCTGATCTAAATTCAGTCATCATCACGATCCGCCGAGACAAGCCTGACTCATGGTCTTGGGTAGACACACACACACACACACACACACCCGACACAGACACAGCGGCTCAGTTGCTATAAATTCCCCCCTGAGGGAGAGGAGTGAGTGGACGTGTGCTGGTGAGAGTAACACAGATCTAGCTTTGTGAGACGCTTTGCTGGAATCTTTTTTGGCTTAGTTAGCGTCGCCAGGAGGTTGTGTGTTGTGGCGGCTACCACCTTCCTGCCTTCCTTCCTTCCTTCCTCCTGCTGTTGCCCGTGGTCTTACCTCGATGTCTAGAGGGAGATCTAGGGGTATTCGACGTCCTCACCCTCACGAGTATCACGTAGAATCAGGTTAAAAGGCCAGGCCAGTCACAGGCGAGGGTTATCTGTGTCCTTGAACTCAATGGCTCGTCCAGTCGTGCTCAGAAAGGATCGTATACCATCGTGCTTAACGGAAAGGGATCGTACATCATCGTGCTTAACGGAAAAGGATCGTATACCATCGTGCTCAACGGAAAAGGATCGTATACCATCGTGCTTAACGGGAAAGGGATCGTATACCATCGCGCTTAACGGAAAGGGATCGTATACCATCGTGCTTAACGGAAAAGGATCGTATACCATCGTGCTTAACGGAAAGGGATCGTATACCATCGTGCTTAACGGAAAGGGATCGTATACCATCGTGCTTAACGGAAAAGGATCGTATATCATCATGCTTAACGGAAAGGGATCGTATACCATCGTGCTTAAAGAAAGAAAGAAAAAAAAGGATCGTATATCATCATCGTGCACGACAGGATCACAGCGTCGTGCTCAGGGGTCGTGCGTGTGGTTGGTAGTGAGGCATGGGGGTCAGTATATCAGCTCCAGCAGGCCTGGATATGTGTGGTCGCCCTCAGCGTGGTGGTCGTCAGTCAGAATTACTCCTTCTACGTGAGAGGTGCGGGGTGGGGAGGCGGGTGGTGTGTCCGCCGCCAGCCTCCGCTCACCCACAACCCTCAGCATTTACTGCGACCTGGGCAAAAGGACCCCATTTTTTACTCTTTTGTTTGTCCTCCGGATTAAATTGGTGGATATATGTTTCTTCCTGCGTTACAAATCTGGCCTAAGGTCTTAGGGATTTTTGCCGTTATTTCTCCACCGCGGTGGCCAACGGGAGCTGTTCCTAAAGTCTCTGGGCGTGAAGGTTCTTGTGCCCACCATGCCACTGGACAGCAACATACGAATCCCCGATCAATATCGTCCACCTCAAACCCTTCCCTCACTATATTAACCGCGACCCTTGGTCGAACCTACGGCACCGTGAAGCGCTACCTCGCCCGCGGGTCTGACGATGCCTGAGGAACCTGTGGCTGGTCTGTCTGATCAATCCTCCTCCTCCTCCTCCTCCTCCTCCTCCTCGGTGCCACGCGACCAACCTCATGTTGGCGACGCACACAGAGGGTTGTCGTAGTTCCTGGAACGAGATAGTTATCAGCGGTGAGGTATAGATTTTCGATTGTATTTCTCTCGTTTTTTTTATACGCGTATAGACCAGCTGCACGTGCGAGGGGGGTTGGTGAGTGAGTGAGTGAGCGAGTTGCTTGTGAGCAGAGTCGCTTACAATGTTTGGTCCCTCATGAACCCTTGTATCATCCAGGCGGTCTGTGATCCCCCCTGGTGGGTGGAATTCGTCAAGCCACGAGGAAGAGTTTGCCTCGTTGATAAGAGAGAGAGAGGGGAGGAAAGGAGAGGGAAAAACTGACGAATGAATAATGACAGATTTTACGATATTTTGGTGTGAAAGTTGAAGGTCGATATGATCCAACGTCGGGCCTGACCTTGCTGATGTATGAACTGTGGACATCGATGCGAGTCAGCTGTTGGGTACGGTTCTCATTCGGAAATCAGTCGTGTTTATCAACGTGTATTCGTCGTTCCTTTTCTTCTCGAGGACCTCCTCATTCTCTCTAGGGAGAAGAAATTCAAAATTCTTGCCGTAAGTGGGAAGTACTAAGCTTCCTTCGTGTGAGGGACACGGCGCTAAAACTCTCTTCTCATATTCCTTGGTGTTGGTTGGAGTTAAATCGTTCAGAATCTAACCTTAAAACATGTTAAATGACGGTTCACTGATATCTATACCAGCTGAAGATGATATCTGATTCTCTGGATTTATAGATAGAGGTGTGGAAGCGTCTGATACTGCTCTCTGGGCGATGCAGGTGAGGAGGGGGAGGCTACATGCTGAGACAGGAATGCCCATGCACTTGGCGACATGCAATACGATAACATACAGCGGCAGGCGAAGGTGAGGCGTCATGCGAGGCGACGTGCAGAATCAAAAAAAAAAGATGTTAAAGAAACTGCTATATAAGTCCATGTTGGCGGGCAATGCTTTGGAATGACGAGGGAAGAGATGATTCGGATATAAGAGAGCCGGTTGGTTTGCCAGGAAACACCTGGATTACTAACATAACTCATGGGAAGGGTAACTGTTACCCAGCCTCACACACACACACACACACACACACAGCACGGATCCAGGAGAAGGAGAGTCCATGTGTAACAAACCTCTTAGATTTCCATGAGAGAGTGAGGCTCGTTGCAGACGAAAGAGAATGATGATTGGATTGTGTGCATGTGTAGAGTCAGAAAGCAATTTGACGCTGTAACAACCATGAGGCTGGTAAGGGAGGAAGCTGGATCCTCAGCCAGATATAAGAGGGAAGGCGCCGATGGATCGTAAATCACCTTAATGGGTGGGAACAAAAGGACGTATGACAGAAGAGTCTTTTTTGGGGTTGAGGTCACCAGTGATGAATCGCAAAGTTCGGTCTTGGGACCACTGCTTTTTTATTTTTTTTTGATCTATGGAAATGTCTTGCCATGAGAGCGCTGGACTCATCATGCGTGAGAATGGTTGCAGATGATGCCACGGTCACTGAGGGAAGTAAAGAGTGATAAAGCTCTCGTACCAGATTATCACAAGGGTACCTAGAAAGGCTTCAGAGTTGACGCGATGCATGGTCAATGAAATTCAGCTCGAGTGAATGCAAAGCTCGGGACGCAGCGAAAGATGGCCTCGATCTGAGTACTACTCTAGCAGGAAATAAAATGTAGGAATAAGTGTATGAAAGGAACGAGGGGGGGGGGGGGGGGGGGCTTAACGCTGTACTTGAACTGTCGTCGGAGTTGCATTTTAGGAGAATTTTAAAGGGGACAGTTTGTTTGCTGGCAAATATTAGGATCGTATTGAAGTACACGGTGAAGGATATGTTCAGAGCAGACTGAATGCTTCGCAGGTTTGGTTACTGCACTTGGAGAAGAACAAGAACTGATAGAGAAGGTTTAGAGGAGAGCATAAAAGATAGCACCAGAATTAAGATCGCTGAGTAACAGCGAGAGGTCAAAAGGCCACAGATTTGATCTGACAGGATCCAAAAGTTTAAAAAGTTGCCCGAATGTAAAGAAAGCTCAAGAGATGGGAGCCCCCATGAGTGTGAAACTCCCTCCCTGTACAGTGCAGATGGGTGAAGACAGACAGGTAATCACGGAACGTGGCCCTTCTTTGATACTTTGTGACCTACTGACTGTCAAACAGACTGTCGCCTGGCTTACAGATATTTTTTTATAGTTTCCTAAGGAGACGTTCGGTTCACGTACAGGAAAAGGTTCATAAGCTTTGCCTCCTCTTACGTAGCTTAAGCTTATTGTGTGTTACATATGCTTTTCTTCTTCAGAGGCTGGGGCGCCCACATACCACCTGCTGTGGAAGGGTCAGTATGAAGGGCCACCAGGAGTCTTATCTAAAACTATGATAGCCAAACTTCCCCCACAGGAGGGAGAGGAAAGTGCCGGGTATGTGGGAGGATGGGCCCAGATACGCGGGGGAAAATAGCCGGGTACATGTGAACATAAACCTGGGTATGTTTGATGGGGGTGGGGGCTGGATATATGTGAACATAAACCTGGGTATGTTTGAGGGAGGGGCCAGGTACACGTGAACATAAATCAAGGTATATTTGAAGGAGGGGCCAGGTGCATGTGAACATAAACCTAGGTATGTCTGAAGGAAGGGCTGGGTACATGTGAGAAAGAGTCTGTCTCCACCTAAAGAGTGAGGTGGATATAATTCACAGTAGGTACGAGCACAACTGAAGGAAGAGTTGGATAAAGCACCAGAGGAAAGAATGAGGCAAATATGAAGAAAAGGTCACGAATATATGAAGAAGCACCTGGATATACGTAAGGAATGGTCAAGTAATTGCCGGGAAGGGTTGTATGTGTATAAGGAGATGTCCAGGAATCTATAAAGAAGAGCTTTGGTACATATGGAGAACAAACAACACACGTAGGCTGGAGCCCAGGTACATATGAGAAAACGACGGATACATGTAATGAATACACATAAAGAAGGGACATGTAAGGAATGACCCTCATACATATAGAGAAGGGACAGATACATAAAATGAAGGACCTAGGTACATAGAAGAACGGTCGAATACATATGAGAAATGACTTAATCCCGACGGAAAAAAAAATATGAGGTAATACTCGTGTTCCGGTAATATTAAATCAAATGTTGCAAAAAAAATTTGCTCCGACCAACATTTTTGTTGAGTTAAATGTTTTCAAAACTTCCTCTAATGAACACGATAGCATTAAATGCTCTGTATTTATCATTCAACAGATTACAATTACAGCTGAATGCTGAGCAATATTTCGGCTTCCGCTCATATTTTATTTACTAAAAATGTTCACATTAAAAACCACTAAATGATTTATCGACAACAAAGCATTGGGGTTCCACAGTTTTGTAAACTGTTGGAGTTACCTGCGTCGTGTGGTGTGGGTTGGTGGTGGGGTTAGGTGGGTTGGTGAGGTGGGGTGGGCCGCGCTGATGCTCTGGGAGTATTGGTGGGGTGGGGCGGGCGAGGCTGGTGCACGGGGAGAGGCTGGGTAGGAGGAGCAGGTAAGGCTGGTGCACGGGGAAAGGCTGGGGAGATGAGTTGGACCAGGTTGGTGCACGGGGAGAGGCTGTGGAGGTAGAGGAGGCTGGGCTGGTGCAAGGCGAGAGGCTGGGGAGGTGGAGCAGACCAGGTTGGTGCACGGGGAGAGGGTCGGGAGGTGAAGCAGACCAGGTTGGTGCACGGGGAGAGGCTGGGGAGGTGAGGTGGACCAGGTTGGTGCACGGGGAGAGGCTGGGGAGGCGAGGTGTGAGGCAGGAGGGATCGACTGTCCAACCTCGCGGGAAATCACACAATTGTTCTTGAGATTTTTACCGATGAAAGGTGAAGGATGTGAGGACCCTGTGGCGGAGGAGGGGGGCCTTCCTCCCGTAGGAGGAGAGGTGAAGAAGGATCTGAGGACCACGCTGCGAGGGGCATCCTCTTCCTGCCACTCCTGAGTCTTCTTGCAGGATTGAATATGAAGGATCTTGAGAGGGAGGGAGGAGGGGCTGCTGTGTGAGGTGAGTGTCATCCTCCTCACCTTTATTCACGAAGCTGCATCATTAATTATCGACCCGGGACGGACCTGGGATTATACCACTCCTTTCTTGTTTTTCTCTAAGGTCGGAAATCCTCAATATTCGTCCGCCTTTCAGACCTGACTACTTCACGAGCTGTCTTTGATCGTGGAAAGGGGTGCGAGGTGTGTGGGGAGTAGAGGGGGAAATTAAACACACCGTCGTAGGAATTAAATGCGTGTCCATAGAGTGCTTGAAGAAAGCACCACCTGTGTGGCTATTCATACCAACGGTTCAACACACGAGACAAAGTGTTTGGAAGCTGAGGTAACAATATACATATATATATATATATACATATATATATATATATATATATATATATATATATATATATATATATATATATATATATATATATATATATATATATATATATATATATATATATATATATATATATATATATATATATATCTTTCTTTTCTTTTAAACTATTCGCCACTTCCCGCGTTAGCGAGGTAGCACCAAGAACAGAGGACTGGGCCTTTGAGGGAATACCCTCACCTGGCCCAATTCTCTGTTCCTTCTTTTGGAAAGAAAAAAAAAAAAAAAAAAAAAAAAACGAGAGGGGAGGATTTCCAGCCCCCCGCTCCCTCCCCTTTTAGTCGCCTTCTACGACACGCAGGGAATACGTGGGAAGTATTCTTAATCCCCTATCCCCAGGGATATATATATATATATATATATATATATATATATATATATATATATATATATATATATATATATATATATATATATATATATATATATATATATATATATATATATATAACCCCGGAAGGGGGGTTGGGGAATTTCCCCCAAGGCGTCCTAGCTTCGTCTCTTCGATGTACATCAACTGACTGTTATATTTCTCTCTTGTGTCTCCCCTGATGATGTGATTATTACACGAAAGTGCACTTGGGAACTTTTCGTGTGTCATTTTCCCCGTGGACTCATAGGAATATACATATATATATATATATATATATATATATATATATATAATCTTTGTAAAGTGGTGCGGTCCTTGTAATGGTTTTACTGCGAGATTAAAATAAGCCTCTGAGATTTACAATTTGTCAGTTCTGAATATCAGTTCAGATAAACAAGGGTATGTTTATAATACCTGCCGGACGAGAGCCATGACTGATGATAAATTAGCACCTACCTAATGAGGGGGGACCTGGCTCCTTGTAGGTCGACCACTGCAGGGAGACCTGGTGGCTTCTGGTCACATACATACTGCAGGGTAACCTGACCACCAGCGACCTGGTACCAGGCAAAGGTTGAAGTGAGTGGTACTAAACAAAGACTGAGGAAGGGTGGGACCAGACAAAGATTGAGGTGAGGGGGACCAGACAAAGACTGAGATGAGTGGGACTACACAAAGACTGAGGTGAGTGGCACCAGACAAAGACTGAGATGAGTGGGACTACACAAAGACTGCGGTGAGTAGGACCAGACAAAGACTGAGGTGAGTGACACCAGACAAAGATTGAGGTAAGTGGCACTACACAAAGACTGAGATGAGTGGGACTACACAAAGACTGAGGTGAGTGACACCAGACAAAGACTGAGGTAAGTGGCACCAGACAAAGACTGAGGTAAGTGGCACCAGACAAAGACTGAGGTAACTGGTACCAGACAGAGGTAAACGGTACATCATGACGCCCACAAGTCTTGGACCCAACCATCTGCTACAGACAGGCAAGGATAACCCCCCCTTTTTTTTTCTCTCTCTCGCTTTCTTTTCCTCCTTGTGATTTTGATGAAATGTTGGTTCACTGCCGGGGATACAGCGGTGATTTCAACTTCAGCGTGTATCCCGAAGGCTGCTAAAGCTGCACGTCTTTCCTACTGGACTGTTACAGTCGGCGTTCTTAGCATCGAACATGTAAAATATTCTGTTTGACTGGAATGTACCCAATTCACTTCGTTGGTGAAGCATTTACGGTCTTTTTTTTTTTTTTTGCCTCGAATTCTTCAATGTATATTTCTTTTTTTGTGTGTGTGATGTATTCATCATGAAGTCATTTGCAGGTGTTGTGGCGATTACCAAAGAATTTCGACCATTACGTTGTCCAACGAGGTTTTACGGTCGGTGTGTTTTATGGATCATCGTATAGGTGATTATCGATAACGAATTAACGCTCTATCCCTTCTTACCGTCCGTCCGTCCGTGTGTGTGTGTGTGTGTGTGTGTGTGTGTGTGTGTGTGTGTGTGTGTGTGTGTGTGTGTGTGTGTGTGTGTGTGTGGTTATATGTGGTCTGAAGGTTCTAAATGTATAGCAATTAGGCTCATTATAACTGGCTAGGAAACAGCTGACTCTTGAGCATCCCGTCACGTAGATGGAAAAGTGAAAATCTACAGCACGAGAAAGGACATGGTTTCCGTAGAGACAAAATACTGATGATGAAAATTGTGTGTCTACATGTGGCCTGTCTGTGTGTCTAGATGTGGCCTGTCTGTGTGTCTACATGTGGCCTGTGTCTGTGTGTCTACATGTGGCCTGCGTCTGCGTGTCTACATGTGGCCTGTGTCTGTGTGTCTACATGTGGCCTGCGTCTGGATGTCTACATGTGGCCTGCGTCTGTATGTCTACATGTGGCCTGCGTCTGTATGTGTCTGTGCGTCTGTAGGTTGCCTGTGTCTAACTTAATAACGGCGGGCTTAGAAATGCAAGGCAGGGCCTTCAGCACACATGAAGGATGCCGCAATTTCATTTACTTCTTCTTTAAGAGGATCTCGTCCTGGGCAAAACATTTTGCTCCACGTGTGCACGCAAGAATTTCCTACAGTAACAACAACAACAACAACAACAACAACAACAACAAGGGCATAAGTGATAATGACACTATCACTATCACCACTACTACTACTACTACTACTACTACTACTACTACTACTACTACTACTACTACTACTACTGCTACTATCACTACTACCATTATCATTACAACAGCAACTACTACTACTTATACCACTACTTTTTTTTCTTGAACTGGTTCTACCGTTACATAATTAGTGACGTTTACAGAACTACATCTACATCAGCATTCAGGCAGGTACATCCCACTGTTTACCAGGCAACGCAACGAACACGTCCGCCCTGCACCACACAGCACACCCACACACTCTCACTCACCAGATGGAAGAACACCTCGGCCCGGCGAGAACACATTGCATGATCCTCTCCTCCTCCTCACCACCATCATCATCAGAGACATCTCGATAACGGTCTGCTCCTCTTCCTCCTCCACCTCCTCATCATCATCAGAGACATCTGGACAGCGGTCTGATCCTCCTCCTCCTCCCTCCTCTTCAGAGACGTCTCGACAGCGGTCTGATCCTCCTCCTCCTCCCTCCTCTTCAGAGACGTCTTGACAGCGGTCTGATCTTCCTCCTCTTCCTCCTCCTCCTCTTCAGAGACATCTCGACAGCGGTCTAATCCTCCTCCTGTTCCTCATCATCATCATCATCAAAGACATCTCGACAGCGGTCTGATCCTCCTCCTCCTCCTCCTTCTCCTCATCAGAGACATCTGAATAGCGGTCGGTAACACCGAGTTGGTGGGCACAACGGGAAAGGTCTTGAAACTCTTATAAAACTTTCATCAACCTTGACATTCATACGTTCGATCTCGCCCTTTAGACTATTACAGGAGCTTCGGAGTGGTTCGCCAAGACCTCTGATCGCCAAGGAGAGTGACATATGATGTGATGAACGTTAGGTAACGGATGGGTGCGTACGTTCCCTTGAGCGAACGTACGTTCGAAGCTTTTAGCATAAACTCTGTATCATAACCTAAGGCTATTAATGAGACGTCAATAGACACAAGATGTAAATTGAAAACATTTTACGCTTGTATCAGTCCCTCTATACGCTTTGAACATATATATATATATATATATATATATATATATATATATATATATATATATATATATATATATATATATATATATATATATATATATATATAAAGATAAAACTAGAAAGAATGAAGTAGTAACTTTCTAGCTCACTCGTTCATCATATAAGAACATTTTTTCTTCGGTGGATAATCTGAACACGACGATGATTCAGAATTAGTTAAGAGTATCCCAAATTCCGTCAGAACTTAGTATCCCAGAGTGCGTCAGAATTTATAAGAGTATCCCAGAGTGCGTCAGAACTATATGAGTATCTCAGAGTGCGTCAAAAATTATAAGAGTATCCCAAAGTGCGTCAGAACTCATAAGAGTACCCCAGAGTGCGTCAGAACTTATAATAAGAGTACCCTAGAGTGCGTCAGAACTTATGAGTGTCCCAGAGTGCGTCAGAACTTATAAGTGTCCCAGAGTGCGTCAGAACTCATAAGGGTGTCCCAGAGTGCGTCACCAGAGTGTCCCGAAGCGTCGGGACGACAAGGACGTGCAAGAAACCACCAGCCAAAGTCAACAAACTTCAAGAAAATAAACCTTGAGGGAATTTAACCCCCCCCTCCCCCATGTGGTATGTCAGGGGAGGGGGTGGGGAGCTGTGTAGGTGGGGGGGGGAGGAGGGGAGAGGAAATATACGCCTTGGGGAAGGGAGGGAGGGGGGGGTACTCGGGAGAAGGAGGAGGAGGAGGAGGAGGAGGATGAGGCTCTGTGAACATCAAACATCATTTGACTGAAGTAGACGGAGGAGATGTCGTTACGAGATTCAAGTGTGATGTCTTGGCACGTCGTAAAAGGGGGATACATTTCTTTGATTTCTCTGCAACGCTTCCTCGTGTGGTTGATGACGTGACGTACAGCGCGTGGTTGACGAGGGCGCACGTGGGTGATGATCCCACGTGCCACGACGTGCATTACGTGATCCACGACAACACGTGCGGTCACCCCGCAGCACGCGTAGAACTTTATTAGAGACGAATGACAACTCACAGTTACTAGGGGTTGAGGCCATCAAGCGGGTAAGCAATCCCTCAAGACTTAGGCTGGTTGAGGAGCCAGCCACTCCTCCTTCCTCACCTCTGCGTACAGTCTGTCGTGCTACAGACTCAGGTTGGTTGAGGAGCCACTCCTCCTTCCTCCCACCTCTGTGCACAGTCTGTCATGTTATAGACTCAGGTTGGTTGAAGAGCCAGCCGCTCCTCTCCCCTCCTCACCTCTGTGTATAGTCTGTCATGTTATAGACTCAGGTTGGTTGAGGAGCCAGCCACTCCTCCCTCCTCCCACCTCTGTGTACAGTCTGTCATGTTATAGGCTCACGTTGGTTGAGGAGCTACTCCTCCTCTCCCCTCCTCACCTCTGTGTACAGTCTGTCATGTTATAGACTCAGGTTGGTTGAAGAGCCAGCCACTCCTCTCCCTTCCTCACCTCTGTGCACAGTCTGTCATGTTATAGACTCAGGTTGGTGGAGGAGCCAGCCACTCCTCTCCTCCTCCTCACCTCTGTGTACAGTCTGCATGCTGTACGTTCATAGCTGCTCTGCTGAGATCTGCCCTCAGTCCACCTCACCTTCCTTTCACTCACCAGCCAACTGCGATGCTTCCACATGTTCCGCCTCAGCCACTCACCTACCAACCCTCGTCCCGCGCAGCTTTTGGGGGCTGGGACCAGTCAAACTAACCGAACCAGGTCGTTTAAACTACCCCTCACGGCGTTCTACAGGAAAACATGTATATAACGTGTGAATCTCACCGTGTAAGGAGTTCAAACTACGCCTTAACCTTAGTACAGCAGCGCTCGTATGCTTGGTGGAAAGAACGTGAGGGAGAACAGCTGCTGCGGTGTGACAATCCTCAAAATCAACCTAGAACTCAGAATTGTGCTCGGTTGCTACACAATGGACGTCACCAGTACCTTAAGAATACAGTTGAGAAGTCCTCGGTTCTTATATATATATATATATATATATATATATATATATATATATATATATATATATACTGGGTTGTGGTTTTCCCGCGGGTTGGAAAGTGAGTCCCTCCCTCACAGCATAATCTCATGGTCGAACTTTTCACTCCTTGCTAATGACGGTCACGTGACCCTTGAAGCTGCAGGAGGGCCTCCCCTGGAGAAGGGTGTCCTTGGTTCCTACGATGCCAGAAGGATACCAATAATACCCACATAGCGCCGGGCCCATGTACCGTTCTATGGGCGCGCGGGGGTTTTTTTTCCTTGACTGTGATGGAGGAGTCTGGCTGGCGGGCGGGCCGCCCTGATGGTATGCATGGGAGAAGTAGCTTAAATAAAACAATATCGTCCCGAACCTTTCCGTTTGGCCAGCTCCTGGAAGGCGGGCACAGAGGAATCTGTTTTCTTTCTCTCGCTGTAATGGAATTTGGGAGGGGGGCGAGAGCGACGGGTTCTTGGCGTGTCTCACCTCCTTGTATTGTTTTATTTACAAAGCTAAAGATTGTGTGAATGTGTGTGTGTGTATGTGTGTGTGTGTGTGTGTGTGTGTGTGTGTGTGTGTGTGTGTGTGTGTGTGTGTGTGTGTGTGTTTTACACTAGCTTTGGACTCTAAAACACCTGGGCCTCAGCCTCGACAGAGCGACTGTAAAATGGATGGATTACATTTGAATCCAAGGTTGACAGAGAACTCGATTGTTGTGTATATCATCTTTCTATCACTAAGGTGTGTGAGTTTTCAAATGTCTCCGTGATATACAAGGCTGTCTCTATCATCGTGAACAATGAAGAGGATATAGACAGAAGAAGAAACATGATGAAAGGATATATATAAGTGACGCATATCATGGGTCCTTGACATCGTATCACATCACATAAATACCAACTCGATATATATATTTATTTTATTTATTATACTTTGTCGCTGTCTCCCGCGTTAGCGAGGTAGCGCAAGAAAATAGACGAAAGAATGGCCCAAACCACCCACATACACATGTATATACATACACGTCCACACACGCACATATACATACCTATACATTTCAACGTATACATATATATACATACACAGACATATACATATATGCACATGTACATAATTCATACTCGCTGCCTTTATTCATTCCCGTCGTCACCCCGCCACACATGAAATGACAACCCATTCCCCCAGCATGCGCGCGAGGTAGCGCTAGGAAAAGACCGCAAAGGCCACATTAGCTCACTCTCAGTCTCTAGCTATCATGTATAATGCACCGAAACCACAGCTCCCTTTCCACATTCAGGCCCCACAAAACCTTCCATGGTTTACCCCAGACGCTTCACATGCCCTGGTTTAATCCATTGACAGCACGTCGACCCCGGTATACCACATCGTTCCAGTTCACTCTATTCTTTGCACGCCTTTCACCCTCCTGCATGTTCAAGCCCCGATCGCTCAAAATCTTTTTCACTCCATCCTTTCACCTCCAACATGGTCTTCCACTTCTCCTCGCTCCTTCCACCTCTGACGCATATATTCTCTTTGTCAATCTTTCCTCACTCATTCTCTCCATGTAACCAAACCATTTCAAGACACCCTCTTCTGCTCTCTCAACCACACTCTTTTTATTACCACACATCTCTCTTACCCTTTCATTACTTACTCGATCAAACCACCTCACACCAAATAATTGTCCTCAAACATCTCATTTCCAACACATCCACCCTCCTCCGCACAAACCTATCTATAGTCCACGCCTCGTAGCCATATAATATTGTTGGAAACACTATTCCTTCAAACATACCCATTTTTGCTTTCCGAGATGACATATTTTCACCATTTCCCTCGAAGTAGCGTTAAAAACAGAGGACTGAACCTTAGAGGGAATATCCTCACTTGGCGCCCTTCTCTGTTCCTTCTTTTCGTTCATAAGTTCGTTCAACTAGAAAACGTTTCACTTCTCCTCTACATGATGTTTGTGGCCTCGTGACGAGATGACGCTTGGCTCTGTCAACTGCAGCAACAAGGGAGGCTTTTAGCCCACGGGATTACGACGAAAGTTTTGGCCTAAATCGAACTGTGTGTGTGTGTGTGTGTGTGTGTGTGTGTGTGTGTGTGCGTGTGTGTGTGTGTGTGTGTGTGTGTGTGTGTGTGTGTGTGGTTAAGGGCTATGTTTCCAACGCATATGTTCGAATGATTTGAGTTCAATCCGTGTGTTTGTGGGTTTGTACTTTCTTTGTATATATATGTATGCTTTTAGGTCCTTATGAATATTAATATTGGTGTGTTATATTTTATCAACGTCACTCCTGTTATACTCCACGTCACTTCTTGCCACGAAAGCCTGCGAAATTCTGAGTCAGCAAACCAGGAAGGAGAGAAGCTGTTGATTTTGGTGTTGCTTGAAATACGCGGTAAAAGAAGAAGAAAAAAAAATAGAAAAAACATTTAACACACAAAAATGAAAGTTTCCTCATCTCTTATAACCCTTAAAGTTGACGTGAATGCTCTAAAAAAAAAACATGTTTGACAAATAAACCGAAATATATCAAGCAGTAATTTCAAAAACTTTTTTTTTTTTTCTTTTAAAAACCTTTCTCGTTAGGTAAGGGATATTTGACCTTATCACGCCAATCCTGATCACCATAACCCTCGCTTGGTATCGATCCCAGGTACCTCACAAGAGGAGGAGTTCTGCATGCCCTGGCGGAGCAGCAAATGGGGGAGTTCTAATGACTTAAATGGGAGACCAGTGGGATAGATTGATTATTCAGGTCACCGTATACGAGGGGATCACCTGAGGTTTGCCATTTCATGAGAAAGACTTGGCTCATCTTGTCTCTCGTCGAGGTCATAGAGCCATCATGGAGCCAAGCAGAGAAGTTACAGGATGGAACTATTTTCTTTCACTTTCTTAAATATCTAGACATTGTTGTTGAAAATATGGACGTACGTCGACGTCAGATGAAACGGAAAATGATTGGGTTTGATGTTCATCTAAGATTTTGAAATGCTGTCTTTTGTTTTTTGGATATATTCGCTGCCATCTTCGTATATTTCTCTGTTTGTCTGTCTGTCTGTATCTCTCTCTCTCTCTCTCTCTCTCTCTCTCTCTCTCTCTCTCTCTCTCTCTCTCTCTCTCTCTCTCTCTCACCAAGCCTCTCTATCTTCTCACTTCAATTTTCGTCCACCTAATTTTGGTTCCCCCCTTTTTTTTCCCCAGCGTCCTTCTCAGACCTACGGAAGCAACATATTCCTTACCTTTATTTTCTTTCTTCACACATATATACATCTGATGCTTATTCCTCTCCTCTTCTCGTGTACCTACAAAGTATTTTCATTTATTTCTGTACCATTTTCTGTCGTTCAAAGTCGACAGACATCCATATGAATCCCTACATAACGTGGTGTCAGGCAGGTGTATATTTAGCGCGCCAATTCCTGGCGATAAATCCCAATAGCGAATCCGATATGGAACGTCTGTCGGAATTTTGCATATGAAGAAGATCCAGCGAACGGTCTGGACACCTCTAACGTCTGGCAGTGGCGCCGGATCTGGCCCCGGTCGGAGATAACGTGTCATGAGAGATTGTCGTACATAACACAGCGCGGACTGGGAAGGAATGAGAGAGAGAGAGAGAGAGAGAGAGAGAGAGAGAGAGAGAGAGAGAGAGAGAGAGAGAGAGAGAGAGAGAGAGAGAGAGAGAGAGAGAGAGAGAGATAAGGTTTAGAGTCTGGAGAGGAAGCCTTGTAGCGTATATTCTTCTCAAGTATTTCGGAGTCTGCTGGGCTTCAGGTGGTGAGGCCTAAGGCGAACCTGATGAAGGAATTCAGAAAGTGTGTGTGTGTGTGTGTGTGTGTGTGTGTGTGTGTGTGTGTGTGTGTGTGTGTGTGTGTGTGTGTGTTTCTATAGTAACATTTTCATAATTCATAACAACCTATGACCTCTATAACTGTGACATAACCCGGTCAAATCTACGACAAGAGAGTAAAAACACAATCTTATAAACTTGTTATAATGATGTTAATCTTAACACAAAACATTTGTCGTCATGTTAATGTTAGATATCATTCATCAGTGAAATGATCGACACCTGATTTCAACACAGTCAATTCGTTGTATAGAATCTATACGGCATGGAATTATTCTTGCTTGTGTACTGTTCTATACCGCCGAAAGTAAATAGAAATATGGATAGCTCATGTTCGTTAAGTTGGCAATAGAATGGAATCTATCCTGCTACTAAAATGTTTATAAAGTTAGAATTTCTGTATTTCACTTAAAGAGTGTAAGCCGCTTGTCACTATTCATTAGTAAACAACCAAGCTTAAAACTAATCCCATTTTCTTTAGCGTGGACTTCAATGCGTTTTCTTTTATTTTTATCGGTAACACGTCTGTTTCAGGTTAGTTTTTTTTTCTCTGTCAAATGAACGATTTTATCATTCACATTTTCACTCCCCGTTAATGAATTCCTCTCATCTGTGACCTTCAGCTATACGAGGTCTGGCTAATTACCCTTCAGCCACTCAGGGACTGGCTAATTACCATCACCTATATGAGGCTTGGCTAATTTTCCCTTAGCCATTTTAGGACTGGCTCATTAGGCTTCAGCCATACGAGACCTGGCTAATTACCATTCACCCGTACGAGGCCTGGCTAATTACCATTCATCTATACGAGCTTTGGCTAATTACCCTTTAAAAATATGAGACAGGGTCATTACCCCTTTAACCAAAAAAGCCAAAGTCATGCTTTCCCTGTATGATCGTCAGTATTGTAAGCCTGCTCAAGAATATATATATATATATATATATATATATATATATATATATATATATATATATATATATATATATATATATATATATATATATATATATATATATATATATATATATATATATATATATATATATATATATATATATATATATATATATATATATATATATATATATATATATATATATATATATATTTTCATACTATTCGCCATTTCCCGCATTAGCGAGGTAGCGCTAAGAACAGAGGACTGGGCCTTTGAGGGAATATCCTCACCTGGCCCCCTTCTCTGTTCCTTCTTTTGGAAAAAAAAAAAAAAAAACGAGAGGGGAGGATTTCCAGCCCCCCGCTCCCTTCCCTTTTAGTCGCCTTCTACGACACGCAGGGAATACGTGGGAAGTATTCTTTCTCCCCTATCCCCAGGGATAATATATATATATATATATATATATATATATATATATATATATATATATATATATATACATTGGAAAGGATCACAATTTTGCGGGTGATCAAGATATTCGTATGAGTCCACGGGGAAAATGAAACACGAAAAGTTCCCAAGTGCACTTTCGTGTGTTGATCACATCATCAGGGGAGATACAAGAATGAGACAGAAGACGTAACAACAGTCAGTTGATACACAAGGAAGAGACGTAGCTAAGACGCCATTGGTAAACAAGCGTTACCGGATGGTGTGTTCGGGTGTGGCGTCATGCCTGTCATAAATTTTGTATCATGTGCAATTGGGAACTTATCGGGCTTCGTTTTTCTTTGGTATTATGCATATACTACTGTAGATCACGCGCACCACGAGTGCTATATATATATATATATATATATATATATATATATATATATATATATATATATATATATATATATATATATATATATATATATATATATATATCTTGCATGTCGTGAATAATAAAAAGATCAAAATCATAGCACATGTGCGACTGAAATGCACTTCACCGTAAACCCGGGGGGATGAGTGGTTGTGACAAGCAATCACACCGAACAATAGATAAGCAACGACCAGTTCTATTCCTCTCGTTTGGGTTCTGAGATCAAACCTGACGACTTGCGAGTGGGAATTTAAGAGCGATTGTCTTCACAAGATTAACTGTGTGATGAGGAAATTTATCTATCTTTCTGTCTGTCTGCCTATCTGTCTATCTGTCTACTTTGTATAAATATATATATATATATATATATATATATATATATATATATATATATATATATATATATATATATATATATATACATATATTTTTTTTTTTTTGCTTTCTCGCTGTCTCCCGCGTTTACGAGGTAGCGCAAGGAAACAGACGAAAGAAATGGCCCAACCCCCCCCCCATACACATGTATATACATACGTCCACACACGCAAATATACATACCTACACAGCTTTCTATGGTTTACCCCAGACTCTTCACATGCCCTGATTCAATCCACTGACAGCACGTCAACCCCGGTATACCACATCGATCCAATTCACTCTATTCCTTGCCCTCCTTTCACCCTCCTGCATGTTCAGGCCCCGATCACACAAAATCTTTTTCACTCCATCTTTCCACCTCCAATTTGGTCTCCCACTTCTCCTCGTTCCCTCCACCTCCGACACATATATCCTCTTGGTCGATCTTTCCTCACTCATTCTCTCCATGTGCCCAAACCATTTCAAAACACCCTCTTCTGCTCTCTCAACTACGCTCTTTTTATTTCCACACATCTCTCTTACCCTTACATTACTTACTCGATCAAACCACCTCACACCACACATTGTCCTCAAACATCTCATTTCCAGCACATCCATCCTCCTGCGCACAACTCTATCCATAGCCCACGCCTCGCAACCATACAACATTGTTGGAACCACTATTCCTTCAAACATACCCATTTTTGCTTTCCGAGATAATGTTCTCGACTTCCACACATTCTTCAAGGCTCCCAGAATTTTCGCCCCCTCCCCCACCCTATGATCCACATCCGCTTCCATGGTTCCATCAGCTGCCAGATCCACTCCCAGATATCTAAAACACTTTACTTCCTCCAGTTTTTCTCCATTCAAACTTACCTCCCAATTGACTTGACCCTCAACCCTACTGTACCTAATAACCTTGCTCTTATTCACATTTACTCTTAACTTTCTTCTTTCACACACTTTACCAAACTCAGTCACCAGCTTCTGCAGTTTCTCACATGAATCGGCCAGCAGCGCTGTATCATCAGCGAACAACAACTGACTCACTTCCCAAGCTCTCTCATCCCCAACAGACTTCATACTTGCCCCTCTTTCCAAAACTCTTGCATTCATCTCCCTAACAACCCCATCCATAAACAAATTAAACAACCATGGAGACATCACACACCCCTGCCGCAAACCTACATTCACTGAGAACCAATCACTTTCCTCTCTTCCTACACGTACACATGCCTTACATCCTCGATAAAAACTTTTCACTGCTTCTAACAACTTGCCTCCCACACCATATATTCTTAATACCTTCCACAGAGCATCTCTATAAACTCTATCATATGCCTTCTCCAGATCCATAAATGCTACATACAAATCCATTTGCTTTTCTAAGTTTTTCTCACATATATATATATATATATATATATATATATATATATATATATATATATATATATATATATATAACACGAAAATTCTTTACAAGAAATGTCTCGAGAAGTATTTGAGCTCAGCAGAGACAGAAAACGGGTGGCGGGGGTTTCAGTGAGCAAAGAGAAGCACCAACAACATATTGGGATCCTGTAAACATGCCTCCTTCCTGCGCGTTAATCACCTTACCGCATTATGTGCAAGGTGAGAAAATATAGCAAAAATATGCTATAACTCTGTGTAGTGAGTTAGAGCCCAGATGGCGAGAGAAAACGAAAATCACCTCAGAAAGGAAGAGAGAAAACGGGAACAACAGCAATAATGATGATAATATTGCCATACTGGTGGTTGGTGATTTGAGGGAGATGGAAGCTGCCTTCGAGGAGGAGGAGGAGGAGGAAGAAGAGGAGGAAGAAGAGGAAGAGAGAAAAAACACTAGGAAGAATAGTGGGCACGAGAGGAGAAGGCCATAAGACGTCACTAAGGGCTGAGGAGGGGAATGCTGGCCTCCACTACCACACACACACACACACACACACCTCAACCCTGAGCGAACGGAGACCTAACCTCTCGAGAACAACCCCTCCTCTTTAGCGTTACGACTTCACCACACCCCGCGCTTGAGAGCGACGACTTAACCCCTCGAATGCAACGACTTGACCCCCCCCCTTGAAGACGACGACTTCCCCCCCTCTCATGGAAGGCGACGACTTAGGCCCGTTGGAAACGACGATTCAACCCCTCAAGTATGATGAGTGAACACCTCCTCCTCCCTTTCCCTCTTTGGTTACGGTGACTGAAACACTGTACCCTTCAGGTTAAGTCCTTGCACTCAAGGTCTTAAGTCATCGTACTCAAGCGGTTTAATAGCCGTACTCAAGCGGTTTAGTAGTCGTACTCAAGCGGTTTAGTAGTCGTACTCGAGCGGTTTAATAGCCGTACTCAAGGGGGTTAATTCATCGTACTCAAGAGGGTATGGCGTCGTGCACCTAATGTTTAATTCACGCTCACAACACTTCGTCTACCTTGACCAGAACATTCACACGGAGTTGTATGCTGTGCTGCGGGTCGTGTCAAACTACTCACCCGGAGATGGTTCACCTGAAGGTGGTCTAATTAGCCACGGGTGTCCAGGTTATGACCTGACGTAGTTTTCTCAAATATATGTTGCCCTCGGGAGACTGACACGGGAAGTCAGGCGTTTCGTTCTAATGTCTCCGGCAGATATTTTGGTGTATTTAATGAGAGAGAGAGAGAGAGAGAGAGAGAGAGAGAGAGAGAGAGAGAGAGAGAGAGAGAGAGAGAGAGAGAGAGAGAGAGAGAGAGAGAGAGAGAGAGAGAGAGAGAGAGAGACTTAAAGAGCATTTGCGTGAGCTTCGTCAGAGGTTCAGTGTGATTAATGTGTAGCCTACAGCTGCTGTGATGGTGGTGGTGGAGGTGGTGGTGGTGGTGATAATGATGGTGGTGATAGCTTTGGGCCAACATCTGTGGTGGTGGCGATGAGAATGGTCGGTGGTGGTGATAGCGTTGGTGTCAGTGGGCAACCCTCGGCGACAACAGCTGTGGTGGTGGCAGCAGTGCGATCAATGTTTACATCAATACCTCGTCGATTAAGCTTCTAGTGTCCTTCATTCCTTCCTTCCTTCCCTCCTTCCTTCCTTCAACATCGTGGATTCGTCGTTTGATTTAATCATTCTAAACCTCGAGTACGTTTTGATTAATGACGTAAGGTACGATCGTAGATGATCCGTTATAGATTGATGTCAGATGAAACTCAATATCACGTGAGAGATTTTTCTTTTTTATCTGATTGGTGTTTTCGTAATCATTGATGAACTCGCACTCGACTGAAATGTCGCCAGACGTGATGTCATTATTACTTGATTCTAAGGATTAGTATTATTCTCTTTGTAGTACAATGCCTTTGTTAAAGACTTCTAACCTATAGTATATAATGAAATAGGTTCACAGATGTGCGGAAATATCGAGAAATGGTGGCAAATGAGAAGAGGTATACTTCAATAATGATTCTTTTTTCTTCCATATTTGATCGCCGTTCCATGAGTTTGCGAGGTGATGCCAGGAATGGAAGAGGAAAAGGCTGCATTCGCTCACATCCATTCTTTAGTCGTCATGTGTATTGCACCGAAACCACAGCTCCTATCCACATTCCAGGCCCTACGACCGTTCAATGGTTTACCCCGGACGTTTCACACTCCTTGGTTCAGTCCATTGATGACAGGTCGTCCACTGTGTGCCACATCGTTTCATATCCCCTATCCCGAGGACGCCTTTCACCCTCCTGCATGTCTAGGCCCCGATTACTTAAAGTCTTTATCACTCCATTCTTCCATCTACAATTTGGTCTCCCCCTTCTAATTGCTCCCTCCACTCCGTACATGTAAAGCTGCTTAGCATTTATCTCTGCTTTAGTAAAGGATTCCCGTTTCATGATAAATGGAATAGTGTCCAGTTTACGAAATAGGACGGGAGACGTGGCGAATCTTAATTAGTGATGTGTGGGAGCGGTGGTGTAGTGCTGCACGAGTCTGGCTAATTACCTTTCCTCACCTTTGATGATGCAAATAGGAATCGAAGCGAAATAAGAAATATGATTATCATTTTTCCCTTCCCTTTGGCTCCTCTCTTTCGCCGAAAACAAGAATAAAAGCAGATCAAAGCAGAGAGAGAGAGAGAGAGAGAGAGAGAGAGAGAGAGAGAGAGAGAGAGAGAGAGAGAGAGAGAGAGAGAGAGAGAGAGAGAGAGAGAGAGAGAGAGAGAGAAAAGAAGAAAAAGAGCATAGACGTAAGATATAGGAAATGGGGGTCGTCAGTAAGTGGAAAAAAGACTACCAAATGCATCATCAGGGAACTATAGAAATGGACTGGATTTAACGTGGGAAGCTGTGGCTACGAGCTGTCTCAAATGAACCTATGGGCATAAAGCATTCTCCTCTCATCCCTACAGTTATCCCGCTTTAACTGCCATGCAAAGTCAAGTGTACATAACTCTTTTATACGCAATTGCGTACCGCGTTCTCGTGTTGTGTGCAACTGTATACCGGAGAATGTGAGTTTTGACTCTCTGTAACTTTCCCAGCGGTGTTGTGTGAAGTGTTGCTTGAAGGTCAAACACTTGAGTTCCTCAACGCCACTTGAGCGTCAGTTTGGATATCCTTGCTGATGCTTTGTAAACATGGTACTTAGGTAATTAAATAACCGTGGCAATATGTAACCATGACACTTTACCTTTAAGATGTTATAATGTCAATCGTATCATCTAAGAAAAAAAAACCAGTCATCAAATGTTGCTGGGGTAAGTGTGGGTTCAGTGCCTCACACTCACATTAGACGTAGAGAATTTGATCCATATGTTCTTTATCATACTTTATAACTCGACAATGAAGCTTGGGCATTTACCTTGACCAGGAGGGAAAGCTTATAGTTGCATCATACGAAATATTTCTAACTCTATTGCAGCATAGTGGTAGAGATTTATCCACTCTGAATGTATATAAGATAAACTCATGTACTATATCCATCCTAAATGTATATAACATACATCTATTGTAGGATGAATACGAATAATGTATCCATCTTAAATGCATACAACAGATCTATTGAAGGATAAATACGAATAATGTATCCATCCTAAATGCATACAACAGATCTATTGTAGGATAAATACGAATAATGCATCCATTCTAAATGCATACAACAGATCTATTGTAGGATAAATACGAATAATGCATCCATTCTAAATGCATACAAGAGATCTATTGTACGATAAATACGAATAATGTAACCATACAAATGCATACAACATACATCTATATTGTAGGATAAATGCAATTGTTGTATCCATCCTAAATCTATACAACGGAAGTCCTGTAGGATAATGACCTACATTGTGCCTATGATAAATGTTTTCGACATGTGTACAGATGTTACCATCCTGAGTCTATGGACAAATGTTGACGGGACGCCCAGAACAGTTGAGCTGTGGTCTGGGGAGGCCATCGGTTGATTGGAGAAGTTATCAGTTGTTTGGAGAGGTTATTAGTGGTCTGGGGAGTTTTTCATTTATCTGGAGAGGTTGTCAGTTGCTGGGGAAGGTTATTAGTTATGTAGAGAGGTTATCAGTTATCTGCAGAGGTCATCGGATGTCTGGGGAGGTCATCAGTGGACTGGGGAGGCTATCACTTGTCTGGGGAAGTCGTTCATTGTCATGGGAGGTCATTAGGTGTCTGGAGAGGTTATCATTTGTTTGGGGAGGTCCATTAATTGTCTAGGGAGGTTATAAGTTGTCTGGGGAGGTCATCAATTGTCTGGGGAGATCATCAGGTGTCTGGGGAGATCATCAGCTGTCTGGGGAGATCATCAGCTGTCTGGGGAGATCATCAGCTGTCTGGGGAGATAATCAGTTCGTGGCAAGACAAACGCACAACCTCTTCATCTTCACTTCACTCAGGATCGACAAAGTTGTATGCATCATCCAGGTCTTACACCTCGCTACTACTTAAACCTCATACGTCATCACTCTTCTCTCTGGCTACCAATGAGCGAATATCAGCGAAAAAAGAGAAAATATGTCTATTTTTTTTCTTTTCCTCTTTAGATAGACTTTTGATATGCATTATTCTTACTATGCCATACGTATCTCTGTTGTATTTCCTCGTTTCCCGTATTGCATTTCACATTTGCTAGCAATGCATACTTCTTTTCTTTTTCCTTTTCAGTAACCTGATACGATACTGAAAAAAAAAAGAAATCGTCTTTCTTTACTTTTGTTAAAAAAAGATTGACTTACGGAGAGTTTGTAAATGTAACGCATTTTATATTGTCAGAGCTTTCATTCCCCTGTACCACAACTTAAAAAGAAAAAAGAAAATAGATGGAATTTATAGAAACAGGATTCTGGATTACATTTAACTTTGAGGAACCCGGTGGCACTTGTGTCTGTCTGTCTCTCCGTCTGTCTGTCTATAACTGGATAGAGGAGATAGACAGGAGAAGAGTGACATAACCTGTGGCATGTATTAATCTATTCTGCCTGTGTCTCTGTCTCTCTGTTTGTCTGTCTGTCTCTGTCTGTCTGTCTGTCTGTCTCTCTCTCTCTCTCTCTCTCTCTCTCTCTCTCTCTCTCTCTCTCTCTCTCTCTCTCTCTCTCTCTCTCTATATATATATATATATATATATATATATATGAGGCTCAGACTGGGGTGTCTGAACGTAAAGTGGAACGTTGTGGTATACTGGGATCGACGTGCTGTCAGTGGACTGAACCAGGGCATGTAAAACGTCCGGGGGTAAACCATGGAAAGGTCTTTGAGGCCTGGACGTGAATAGGGAGCTGTGGTATCGGTGCATTACACACGACATCTTGAAACTGAGTGTGAACGGGTGTGGTCTTTCTTCGTCTATGTCTTGGAAGTATCTCGCTGATGCTAGGGGCGCGATCGGATGAGGGGAAAGAGAAGAAAATGTACAAGTTATCTTTTTTGTTTTCCTTCATGCATTTGTGCTGTTTCCTGTGGAGCGGGGTGGCGTCGGAAATGGATGAAGGCGAGCAAACACGAATATATATATATATATATATATATATATATATATATATATATATATATATATATATATATATATATATATATATATATATATATATATATATATATATACATATATTCCTAGAAAAGGCTTTCCCACTATTAGGAACATTAACCAAATGTTCTCTGCTTGTCTATAATTACGTGACATCAACTCCACGATCTCTGGGCTGTGGAAACACTCACCAGAAAACCCGACTCACTGATCGAGTGTACGTGTCATCGTGCTCGAGCATCACTGACGAAACTGAGAGGGAAGAAGAAGGCAAAAAAAAAAAAAAGGAAAAAAAAAAGACGTTATCAAGGGGAAATGGGATTAAATCTTCAGTGGTCCAGGTAGGGATCTTAGACCCCCGCCCCCCGAGTAAGGGACTGAACACCAAAGGTCTCGGGGTGAGCTGATGGAAGTAGAGTCATGTATTATTCACTCGCCCTGATGGGGGTCGTAGCGATGTAAGGTGTAATGGGTTGTAGGATAGGGTGTGGAACGGCGGACGGTGGTGTCGCCGAGTGTGTGCGTGTGTGTGTGTGTGTGTGTGTGTGTGTGTGATGGTTAGGTATTTTGTTTTGTCTGTTGTACGAAACGATGGTTAGTAATATGGTTGACCACCTGTGGCTGAGGGGGTGATGGTGAGGTGGTGTTGCGTTCTTGGGCCTCGGGAGATTATGGGATGTAATGGGACATCCAGAGGGTGTGGGATGATTATGGTAATGGAGATACTGGGTAGCCCGAGGATGTGGGATAATTAGAATATGGGGATACTGGGATTTTCTGTGGGCGAGGTGATTAGAGAACGAGGACAGTGGGATAACCCGGGGATTTGGTTGATGAGGACGTATGGATAGTGGGATAACCCAGGTTGTGGCTCAGTAAGAATGGGAGACTGTTATATTCATTCATCTGGAAAGGTAGCAGCATGGGGTACATACATATAGACACACACACACACACACACACACACACACACACACACACACACACACACACACGTCAAGAAATGTGGTGATGTTTTATGAATGTGGGCTGAGCGTAGGTTGAAAAAGGGGATTAGATGATCAGTGTCTTCAGCATCTGCATCTTGGAGACGAGGGGATCTTGTGATGTGCTGAATCCACGTTTGTCATGCTGGAATGATGAGTGGTCTCCAGAAACGCTGGCGGGAAGGTGTAACGCGTACATGTCTGGGGGCGCGCAGTTTCAGACCGGTGCATGTGTCGTGGATTGAAGTTTTTAAAAAAACTGAGTTGCAGGGTGGTTGTTTACCGCTTGTCAAGTCATTACCGTGTGAATGTGTTTTGTCGCTGTTTTGTTTGTTGTGGGGAGTGAGCATCTGAGAGGAGCATAATGTGATAAAATGTTCGGCAGGGGTTGTGCTCTTTAATTCGGTTTTGGAGTTAGTAGTTCGTTGTGACGTGTTGTGGGTCGGAAAAGTCTTGTGTTGTCGCAGAGAAGTATTTTGAGTTTGCTTTGCAAGCGTTGATATTATTTACGTTTTGTGTTTGATATATAAACAAATGAATATATATATATATATATATATATATATATATATATATATATATATATATATATATATATATATATATATATATATATATATATATACATATATATATATATATATATATATATATATATATATATATATATATATATATATATATATATATATATATATATATATATATATATATATATATAAAAGTTATGAACAAGGAACCAAATAATTATTTTAGTGAGGTATAACCGCGTGGATATAATTAAAAATGAAACTGGGACGTCCACAATTTTGAATGCGTTAATTTCCTTTTCAATGTTTTAATTAGATGAGTCGGACTATTCGTCGCTGAGGTAACCATGATCAGTGCGAATTTTTGACAAAAATCTGAACTTATGTTACGAGGCACATTTGTCACAATATATCAAACGTGGCTCTTCCATTATAACGGTTTATATATTTATCTATCTGCCCATTTGTATGTCGATATACCTTTTATATATATATATATATATATATATATATATATATATATATATATATATATATATATATATATATATATATATATATATATATATATATATATATATATATATATATATATATATATATATATATATATGAGTTAAACGTTTAATGTGTTCACTTGTGAATGTGGACAGCATGTGTGATGATGAATTTCAAGAGAAGTGACCCACATGCGCGTAGGACTATCTCCCCGTACTGTACACCGTTACACACTAACTTCCATACGTGCACGTACATCCATACACACATACATACGTAAATACGGCAATGCACACACACACACACACACACACACACACACACACACGAAGAACAAGGAACGTTGAATTGCTTTCGTGATACAATGGACATAGAATACACTCATAAACACCTCTTATGAAGGCATCTTGTGGCTGCAACCAGGACGCACCCGAACATCTGAATGTCACCGACTCGTCAAAATGGCCACGTAGCCTGTAGGTCAAGTGAGACCCATAAAGAAGGAGAGTTTACTTCTTAATGTCTCCCTGAGACTTACAAGTTTGGCCCGACACGTAGCACACAAGTGTTCATAATCTCTAAATGTCACGCATGGAAAGAGAAACTCCGTCTGAAGAGTTCTGTGAGAGAGAGAGAGAGAGAGAGAGAGAGAGAGAGAGAGAGAGAGAGAGAGAGAGAGAGAGAGAGAGAGAGAGAGAGAGAGAGAGAGAGAGAGAGAGAGAGAGAGAGAGAGAGAGAGAGAGAGAGAGAGAGAGAGAGTTGCTGCTGCTTGTTCTTCTTCTTCTCGCATCACGAACAATGAATAAGTGAGGGAGGAATAATACGGATGAGGGATGAGGGAGGGGGGGGCGCGGCCAGCGACATTGGTGCTTCAGGGTGACGAGAGAGAGAGAGAGAGAGAGAGAGAGAGAGAGAGAGAGAGAGAGAGAGAGAGAGAGAGAGAGACATAATGTGAGCACGGAGCTCAACGTCTGACGCGTAAACACGCGCGGCGCAGTAGTACTAGAAATTCCTCGTCGCATCTGGCAGGTTGGCCTGCCGTCCCTCCAGGCTGAAGTTAGAGGGACAAAGAAATAATTGTTTTAATGATCGCGCAGTGTCCGGCATCCGACACTCTATGGTCATATGTATATATATATATATATACATATATATTCTCTCTCTTTTTATGCATGAGTACCGTTTCCCGCGTTACTGAGGTAGCGCCAGAAACAACAACAAAAAGACTGCATCCGCTCACATTCTTTCTCTAGCTGTCACGTGTAATGCACCGAAATCACAGCTCCCTATCCACAGACCATTCCATGGTTTATTCCGGACGCTTGAGATGCCCTGGTTCAATCCACTGACAGCATATCGACCTTAGTATACAATGTCGTTCCAATTCATTCTATCCCGCGCACGTCTTTCACCCTTCTGCATGTTCAGGCAAACTGTATTGCATTATCACGATTCAACTTCCCTCCCTACCCATTAGTTCTGTTCTCTCTTTACTCCATCATTCAGATTTTTTCTCCTTTTCTTTCCACCTTTATTCTTGACCCCCATTGCACGTCTTCCCATCTCATCCTCACTATTCTGTATTGGGCACATTGCTTGGATATGTCTCCTTCATGGACCCCATCTTCATGCAGGCGTCGAGCAAAGTCTCAGAGTTCCTTTGTTTTAATATCCAAGATCTCGTGGTCAGTCCATCTCCCATGGTCACTTCATCTTCAACCCATTCATCTCTTTCCTCTGGATCTTGAACTTTCTTCGGTGATTTGGAGATATAATCATTACTGTATGAGGTGAGTCATTAATGTCTCGCTTCCCACTCTCTCTCTCTCTCTCTCTCTCTCTCTCTCTCTCTCTCTCTCTCTCTCTCTCTCTCTCTCTCTCTCGCCTCCGAGGGGCGTCGACTCTCCTTCGTCTGATAGATATTAATTTTTCTTCCCCGTCCGGAATTTCACAATTTTCCCTCCTGTGTGTCCGCCAAGTGGAAAGAACAAACTTTTCCATTTTTCCAGGAAGCGGTCGGTGATGTATGTGCTCTGGGCAGCTGGCTGGTCTTGGCTGGGAAGGCTAGACCGCTTCATGCGCTCTCCCGGGATTCAATTGCCTTTCCCAACCATCCCCCCCCCAAACCCCCACCTCCCTCCACCTCGCTTTTTCCTGGTCTGTCGCGAGGAAAATATTAAAAAAAAAAGCATTTTGATTTTCCATCCTGTGTGCTCTGGAAGGAGGAGATTATGACGTGGGTTGATTGCTCGTTTCACTTTCTGTGTGATGTGAGTGATCTCCTCCCACACCCAAGGGTTTGGGTCGGAGGCTGGGACATCGTATTCAAAGGGTCGTCCCGTCTTGTTCAAGGGTGTCGTACTCTTGTGTTCAAGGTGACAGTACCGTCGCGCTCAAGGCGTCGCATACTTGCGCTCAAGGAGAGTCGTGCCGTCGTGCTCAAGGCGTCGTTTTAGATCATTGAGGGGTCATACCGTCGTGCTCAAGGGTCGTGCCATGTGCTCAAAGGGTCTTCACAGTCGTGCTCAAAAGAGTCGTACCGTCGTCCTCAAGAGGGCCGTACCGTCGTGTTCAAAAAGGGTCGCACTGTCGTGTTCAAAATGTCGTCTCATCGTCTTCAAGAGGGCCGTACCGTCGTGTTCAAAAGAGGATCGTACCGTCGTGCTCCGAAAAGGATCGTACCGTCGTGTTCAAAAAAGGATCGTACCGTCGTGCTCAGAAAAGGATCGTACTGTCGTGTTCAAAAAAGGATCGTACCGTCGTGCTCAGACAAGGGTCGTGCTCAAGGGGTCACCAACTTGTAGCCTCGCCCTCATCAATTTGCTCTCATTTCGGAGGAAGTTTTGGAGGCGCTACGCGGTTGATTATCCTCGTCGCCAATAACCACGTTTCAGTGTTTGCCTCCACCCAAATACCATGTGTGATGTGTTGGATGAAAATGCAGAATCGCATTTTCTTTCTTTTTTTTTTAACATGTATTTAAATGTCCGACCCAAAATGGAAGTCTTGATAATCGTTTTCTTTTTAAACCCCCCGTATTGCAGAGCTGAGAAATTTTACGTTGCGTGAAGTTGCTTGGGTGTATTAAGTTATTCATTTGGACACTGCAGGGAGTGACGACTGCCCAACAAAGCTAAATGTTCTGTGTTTACATTACACACAACTTTGCTTCCCGTGTCTGTGTTTGTTTATTTGCGTAGCTGTTGTTGTTAGGTGTGCTTCTCGTGTGTACGGTTGTGTATGTATGTATGTATGTATGTTAGAATGTATGAACAGTGTCCACAAAAACACTGTTCGCCCCCCCCCCCCCATGTATTTTCAAAGGTGATATACGGCTAAGTTACAAGCATATGACGCTAGCTAGTGGAAATCACTGTACATCTGGCCTCTGAGACTAGCGTTTCTAACGATACGAGCACCAGCTACCCGCCTCACTGTGCCTCAAGCTATCTTTTTTCCTGGCTGTCACTTCATTTTGGGAACTGTGCACCTGGGCACGGTTTGTCTTCTACCTGCGCTTCAAGATGGTTGGCTTTTACCTTTCTAAGGAGAATAAAGCCCAAACTCTCGCCTGGAAGCAAGAGCATGTGAGTACGTGGAATTTCTAAGAGGATTGGGCACTCAGAACGCGCGATCAGGTGGCTATTTCCTGCAACTCCTCATCAATGCCTATCCTCATTCAGATCAAGACCCTACGGACCCAAAACATGGACCAAGGATACGACAGGACTCTTGCCACTATCTTGCCCCGACGTCTGCAGATGGTAATCCGTGCCAGAGTAGAGATGAGAAAGTACAGTAATGCAAGTGTGACATCGCCTTTGGTAACGTATGGAAGATGGACAGGTCTCTTTTTTGCGGACACTGGATGTATGTATGTATATATACATATGCATACTTTCCTCTCAACATGTTACTGTCTCAAGCAAACTCTCGTCATAGGTACTCGTAGGTAGGTGGTAGATGCCTCTCCCAATTACCGCTACTTCCCTCCCATTACCCAGATACTCATAGGTAGGTAGTAAGTACCTCCCAAAACTTACCTATCCCAATTACCGCTACTTCCCTCCCATTACCAAGATACTCGTAGGTAGGTGGTAAGTACCTCTCCCATCTACCGCTACTTCCCTCCCATTACCAAGATACTCGTAGGTAGGTGGTAAGATACCTCCCAAAACTTACCTATCCTAGCCACCGCTATTTCCCTCCTATTACCAAGCCATATGCATATATCTCGTCCATTCTATCCGTGGGCGTCAATTGTGTTTGGCTCGCTCCGAGAAGAAATTCACACTTCCAACTATGCCAAAAACTCGGCAAGGACATGATTTACATGCTTGATTGTGCCACAAATTGTTGTTTATGCAAAACTGTTTGCTGCCAAATTTTTAGTGACTTGTTATATATTCATCTGTCTATTGTGTTCCACCGGTACTGGGTCTTAACGATGGATAATTCCCAACGGTAAATTTGAAACTGAATGTTCTGCACCAGCAGGACGGTACGACCCTAGTAACACGACGGTACAGCAATCGAGCGCGACGGTACGACCCTAGTAACACGACGGTACAGCAATCGAGCACGACGGTATGACCCTAGTAACACGACGGTACAGCAATCGAACACGACGGTACGACCCTTGTGTAAGGTGGCGTGACCTTTGACCACATAGATCTCATCTCAGGCCATGCCCCTTATATCCAAGGGTCGTACAGTCGTTACTCAAGGATTGGACCTCCTTCTTAAACCAGGGCTATTCAATTGCTTTAGAGGTAGGGCCGGATTATGAAACCCAAATTGATGGATTGGCCATACATTCGTTTTACCTTCAATTTCTTTTTTCTCTCTAAACGCTTATACATAGAAACGAAAAATTACAGTTGATCACAGTTGTAATTCAGCTAATCAATACAGTTGGTCACGATAAAAACCGATGTATGTATAATTTCTTACGTACTTCAATAAATGAATAACTCTCATCATCTCACTTCTTCTATGTCTGTCAAAGGGCCAATGAAAAGCCACTCGAGGGCAAGATTTGGCCCGCGGGCCTCCAATTGAATAGCCCTGTGCTAAGCGATGGTACCGTCGTGTTCAACTGTCGCATCGGCGTAGTCAAGGTCGTATCGTCGCGCTCCGTGGTCGTACCTTCGTGCGCAGGGATCGTACCCTCGTACCCACTGGTCGTACCTTCGTGTTCAAACACTGTACAGTCGTTCTCAATGGTTGTACCTTCGTGTTCAAACACTGTACCATCGTGCTCATTGGTCGTACCTTCGTGTTCAGTTGTCGTACCGTCGTGCACAAAGGTCATACAGTCGTGCTCATTGGTCGTACCGTCGTGTTCGAACACTGTACCGTCGTGTTCAATGGCCGTACCGTGATGTTCGGTGGGGTTAAAGGTCTTGTTCGTTACCAATGATCAATATATTGAGTTATTCTTTGTTACCACGGCTTATGGGTCTAGCTATGTCGCCCAGATATCGCTGTTGCCTGTCTGTAGTTTCAACCTCACCAAGCTTTGTCGATTTCAAGTGTTGTCAAATTTCAGTGTTTCCGCTGTGATGGTGCAAGTGTTATCAGCATGGTCGGTCAAGTGTTGTCACTGAGGGATGTCGTGTGTTGTCATTGTGGATGATCACGTTGTCACTTTTGGGGGGGGGGTCGAGCTGGATGTTGTCAGTGTAGCAACCCTACTGTTGTCACTGTGGTGGATCACGTGCTGTCACTGTGGCACATCAAGTGTTGTCAGTGTGAATAGGTTCCTTATATTCTCAATGGTGAAGTCAGTCACTCATTCTTAAAAGATAAACAAAGAAATAAAAACAATACTTGTTGACAGCGAACGTACGAAAGTAAATAAATGAATAAATAAAAGAAATATATATATATATATATATATATATATATATATATATATATATATATATATATATATATATATATATATATATATATATATATATATATATATATATATTTCGAGGGGATTCAAAAGCCAACATTCCGTTGGGAGAACATATTGTAAACAAAAGAACCGAGTCACAGGCAACACGCAGAGACAATACACCAGACACATGTTAGTAAGAGACCCAACGAACACTATCTAGCGATAGTGGAATATATAAAAGACTAAGTTCCACCTAAATGAAAAAAAAATGTGTAGGATATAGAGGTGATTAGATCTAATACAGAAAATGATTGATAAGATGAAAGGTAGATAGACTGGAAGGTATGAAGAAATAAGTCGTGGAAGAAGATATGAAAAATCCATTGATCAAGGGAATGATAGAGATATATAAAAAAGAAAGAGATTACACACAATATACAAATAATACATTAGGTGTAAGAGGAGTAAAGATAAGCTGGCATCAGTAGAAAGATAGAGCGAAAGTCGCGAGTGAAAATTTACAGAAAAAAGACTCGTAAACTGGAAGTAATCGAAAAATTCAAGGAAAAGGTCGACATGTGTCGTGAAGGCTACAGCGCCGTGGAGAGGCGGTGGAATGTGTGGGGTGTGTGAGACGTGGCACGTTGGGCTGCCAGCAGACACCTACAGCTTCTATTATTGGTCCAGAAGCCATAGCAAGGGCTGCTCAGGGAGGCGAGGCGAGGAAGTGGTGGCACCTCCTGGTGAGCCAGTGGCGAGATCAGCGGATGGCGAGGTCTCTTGGTCACACCAGTAGCGAGATCAGCAGATGGCGAGGTCTCTTGGTCACACCAGTAGCGAGATCAGCAGATGGCGAGGTCTCTTGGTCACACCAGTGGCGAGATCAGCAGATGGTGACGTAATTTCTATATTGGTTTGGCTTGCACACCCGACTTGTGTTCACGTATCCGTCGTAGCAGAGTGTGACGGTAGCAAATGCTCATAAGGCCGTCGTAATAGCTACAACCTACACACACACACACACACACACACACACACAGTGCGACAGCAGTTATGCTCTCTCTCTCTCTCTCTCTCACACACACACACACACATGTCGCAGCACAGTGCGAGAGGAGTTACTGCTCTCACCCAGCCGTCACACGGAGGACCAAAGACAGTGTTCAGAGGGGAAGGAGAACTAGCCAGGGACGTCTTTCAATGAAAAGACACACACACACACACACACACACACACACACACACACACACACACACACACACACACACACGTCGTTCTTTTCCATTCACTCTCAGACGAATGTTTTGATTTTTAGCGTTTACTCCATTCTCCCGGTACTGGCCACAGACGTCCTTTGTCCGCGGGATGAAAAAAAGAAAACTCACATAACACGATAATACACTCCTGTAGCTTTGAATAGCTGAGCTATATTCACTGGCCAGCTATCTCTCTCTCTCTCTCTCTCTCTCTCTCTCTCTCTCTCTCTCTCTCTCTCTCTCTCTCTCTCTCTCTCTCTTTCTTTCCCGGCAGCGCACACACGATGCCAATACTACTCACGGAAAATAAAAAAAAAAGAGGCATTATTTGTCTTTCGTATTTGTACTAAAGCAGGGACGAAGAAGGGGGAAAAAAATAAAGAGAAAAGACTTGATGGTCAAAAAGCTTTTCAGTTAAGGCGAATGATGGAAAGACAGGTGGAAAAAAAAGAAAAAAAAGATACTGCACCAAAAGCCACGTTTAATCCAAAAGTCCCAAAGGTTTAGAAGAAAAAGAGAGAGGGGGAAAAAAACAGCAAAAAAAAAAGGGAAGGAAAAAAAAAATAAATACCACGACAGCGAAATGTTCGTTCCTAAATATCCCATTCCAGTTAAGCATAGAGGCAGTAACTAGTGTGATGGGATTAGGGTGGTTACTATAACGGCAGACAGAACTGGATACTTTTTCAGAATAAGTTTATAAATGGCGAGCCTCATGGGGGTCCACGGCGAATATTACTAGGGGAGGAGGGAAGGGCTTGATGATGATTAGATATATATATATATATATATGTATATATATAATGGTGATTCATTCGGGAGAGTATCATAGGCCATAATGCTTTCCTTCTCTGGTAGATTCTCCTGGAAAAAAAATCTTTATAATACACACACACACACACACACACACACACACACACACACACACACACACACACACACACACACACACACACACACACACACACACACACACACACACACACACACACACACATACACACACTCACACACACTCACAAACGCACAGTCCCTCTCTCTCTCTCTCTCTCTCTCTCTCTCTCTCTCTCTCTCTCTCTCTCTCTCTCTCTCTCTCTCTCTCTCTCTCTTATGCATCCATCTGTCTGTCTGTCTGTCTGTCTGTCTGTCTGTCCCCTTCTACGCGCTATAGCCCTGCCATTGGGGGTGGTGGTGGTGGAGGGGGAGAGGGGTGAGGGGAGAGGGTAGGCAGACCTCTCGCCGAAGGTACTAGGGACGTATTATGAATGCTGGAAATTGTTTAAAACTGTGCGCCACATAGGAGGGTGACAAGAGATGCTGGATCTCCAGGCGGGGGAAAAAAAAGACGGGGGGGAGGAACCCCTCGATGGATGGAAAAGTATTTCAGTAATATAGAACAAAGGATACATGCTAGGAGAGGGAGAGGCTTCTGGAGGACGTGGGTCGAGTTTACCATCGGCGTGCTGCAAGGTTCGGTCCAGGGAGCAGTGTTCTTGATTTATGGAAATGACCCGTTAGATACCACGGTCGTGAGGGGGAGTTGGGCGAAAAGACCACTAACGAAGTTCAGCCCAAGGACTTGCATGGTAAAGAGAAGGCGACACAGTTAGAGAAGGTGAGGATGCGATCGTCTGTGTACGAGAGGTAATTGGAAGATTCCACTGTACGTCACCTTTGCCAGAGCTCCGCCTAAGGACAGCGTGTTTGCTGGCAAGCATTTGAACCTCATTCAAGTATATGGATAAGGACATGTTTAGCAAACTATCTATACCGTATATGAGGCCAGAACTATAGAATTCCTCTTCAATTCTGTCCCCGCCTTTAAAGAAGCACAAAGAGGTAATGGAGAAGGTCCAGAGGATGGCGACAAAAGATGAAATCAGAATTGGAAATGAATTACAGTGAACGATTAAGGGGCCATAAATTTTTATCCAGCGAGAAAGATAGTGGTAAGGAATGTCTTGTCCAAATCCTTCATGTTTCTTAAACATTTGATAACATCGACAGGGAACAGTTCATCCAAGTTCACTTCTTCCAACGAAGCAAAGATAGAGCGGCCAAAGGACATGGGAGAAGACACATTACTACAGTTTCTTAGAACAGACAGAAAGAAATACTTTTATGGCCTCATAATAGTGGGCGAGTGGAATGAACCATGGGATGACATCTTAAATGCTGTTATCATACAAAAGTTGAAAGAGGCTGTGCTACAGAATAGAAAGTTTAAGAAGTGAGGGCCCCCACGAGATTAAGAATTCCCTCCCCGTATAGCACAAACAAGTAAATATGAATTGGTAATCACACATCCAACGCACACACACACACACACACACACACACACACACACACACACACACACACAGCATAGACCCACTCCCTCCTTCCGCCACCTCCTCCTCGTTCCTGGTTGTAAAGCTATACCCTCCACAATACTTTAGATCCTTGTCTTGATGTATCCTCACACGACGCTTGTATATCTCTCCAGTATTCCACACAAATCACAGTGCACAAAAAGGAATAAGATTACCAAAGTTCCCTCTCTCGGGGGAGTCGTTCGAGGCTTTCTATCAGTACATAAATAGAATCGAATGATTGTCAATCCTCTTTCTTACACTGAGATGATATTTTTTTTTCTTCCCTCTCCTCGTACTAAAAGAATAAATGCTGGGGTATTTTTTTCCTTTTTTTTTTTATAAGGGTTAAAGATCTGTTGCTGACGTCTCACCACCCCCCCGTGGAGTGTTGGAACCCTATAATTCCACAAATCCTAAGTGATATGGCGGGAACGTGACCGGGAGGCCAAGGTTCAGGTCGGCCCATGGTGGTGTTGGTGGCGCTGCTGGTGGAGGTGGAGGTGTTGGAGTTGATGGTGTTGGTGGTGGTGGAGATGGAGGTGGAGGTGTTGGAGTTGATGGTGTTGGTGGTGGTGGAGATGGAGGTGGTGATGTTGGAGTTGATGGTGTTGGTGGTGGTGGTGGAGATGGAGGTGGTGATGTTGGAGTTGATGGTGTTGGTGGTGGTGGAGATGGAGGTGGTGATGTTGGAGTTGATGGTGTTGGTGGTGGTGGAGATGGAGGTGGTGATGTTGGAGTTGATGGTGTTGGTGGTGGTGGAGATGGAGGTGGTGATGTTGGAGTTGATGGTTTTGTTGTTGTTGTTGTTGTTGGTTGTTGGTGGTGGTAGTCGTAATGGTGGTGGTGATGGTGGTGGTGGTAGTGATGATGGTTGGCTAGAACTCTTCGTTACCACGACAGACGCGTACGTACAGTCGACGTGTGGATGATTGGATGAGGAGATGAAGCTTTCATTTTCAGTAATATGAGCCAGATACACACAAATCTATCAACGTATGGATGTATCGGCAGAGTGATCTGGTCGGGTGGGAGGGAGTAACACTGGGCGAATCAACGAATGAAGCAGTGAACGGGATCCTATGGCACAGTATTGGTCGATCATATGGTACAGCAATGGTATGGTACAGTCCTGGTAGATCGGATGGTATATTCCTGGTAGATCGGACGGTAAAGCACTGGTAGATCGTATAGTACATTCCTGGTAGATCGTATAGAACAGTACTGGTAGATCGGATGGTATATTCCTGGTAGATCAGACGGTAAAGCACTGGTAGATCGTATGGTACATTCCTATGGTAGATCGTATGATACAGTACTGGTAGACTTAATGCTACAGTACTGGTAGACTTTATGCTACAGTGCGGCTGACCGTATGTTACTGTACTGATAAACCTCAGAGGTACACGGTACACTAACGGTACAGACGAGGGGGTAAATCAAGGCCAGTACCTGCCTCAGAGTACACCACTCGCACGGTACACTAACGGTACACACGAAGGGTACATTAAAGCCAGTACCTGCCTCACGCGACATGAGCCGTATCATTCACCTTCCTCACCCCCAAGTTCCCACCTGAGTCTCCTTACTAAGTTTCCTGAGTTAAAACTTGACATTAAAGTTGTTAAGTAGGTGTCGGTTACCCCCTTCCCTCCTCCTCCTCCTCCTCTTCCTTCTCCTCCTCATCCTTCTGCAACGGCTCCTCCTCCCCTTTTCCTCTACCTACTCCACCTCCTCTTATCCTTCCTTTCCCACCTCCTTCTCCCTCTTCTCCTCTACTTCCTCCTACTTTTCCTCCACTTCCCTCTCCTCCTCCTTATCATCTACCTCCTCTTTCTCTACCTCCTCCTCTTCCTTCTTTTCTACCTACTCCTATTCTACCTCCTCCTCCACCTCCACCTCCTACTATTCATCCTTTTCCTCCACCTCCTCCTATTCCTCCTTCTCCACCTCCTCCTTCATCCTCCTCACCTCCTCCATGTTCCAGCCCTTCATCCTTGAACACAACTGTTCACTAACGCGGGGGCTACGCTATCCTCAACCTCCACCTTTTATAAAACCATCCAACATTCCTACACATAAACTCAGCCTTGAAGCTATCACTCCACTTGGCCTTTAATCCAGCCTCCACCTTACCATGTACCAAAATCACACCCACCCTCCCTCATCCTTGAAGAGACGTTGCTCATCACAGAACACCCTCTACTGCTTCACCCTAGGGTGGGGGTCAACAAAGCACCCACGTCACCCTCAGGAGCCAGACAGACCACTGCCACCCGCGCCCATACATGACACTCCCCCTTCCCCCCACCTTGGGACGTGGTTATCACCCGCGAGCACTCAAGCAAGAGATCTCCATAACCCTTAGACTCACGACCTTTACGACCCTGAAACCTCATCCTCTCTCTCTCTCTCTCTCTCTCTCTCTCTCTCTCTCTCTCTCTCTCTCTCTCTCTCTCTCTCTCTCTCTCTCTCTCTCTCTCTCTCTCTCTCTCTCTCTCTCTCTCTCTCTCTCTCTCTCTCTCTCTCCCTCTCTCCATTACCATCCCCCAGCACTTCTAAGTACCCTCACCATTATCCTTACCACTACGCCATTTCCCCCAGCCATTAACCATAACACGATTTTTTTTTTTTTAATCTACCTTCACTTTCCCCCCACTACAGAAATAACCCTCACACTTCCTCCACCATGAACTCTTTTTTCCTCCCTTCTTCCTCGCCATCAATCCTCGTGGTCTACATGATCCCTCTCCCCTACAACACTACTCCACCACCTCCAACACTATCTCCACCATCTCCAACGGTCCTCTACTACCCTAGCATCACCTCCACCGCCCCAAACACTACCTCAGTTACCCTAACACACTCCCTCCCCTCCCCCCTAACCACCTCCAACATTCCACCGCCACACCAACACTCCCCTACCGCCACTCCAGCACCTCCAACACTGCTCCAACACTGTGGCAACTGCAGCCGCCAATGGCCTACCATTCCCATCCTCTCTGGTCACGGCTGGCTTAGAGGGGAGTGAGTACACAGGCCCGAGTCCCCGGGAATCCGAAGTGGGGTTTGGAACCATACGAGCTGAACCCATCGCCAGAAGCTTAAAGCGTCCGGCTTGGCTGGTCTCGTCATCACTACAAATGTTTCGATTACCGAGGAGGGAAGTGCCCAGAGAGAGGTGGGGGGAGACGCTAAAGATAGCTGCTTCCTGCTATGTTCCTAGTGATGCCGTCTGGACAATCCAGCTTGTCCTTAGAGTGATGCTTAAAATCCCTTCTCTCCCCCACGACCGCTCGGCCTCCTCTCCTACCCTGCTTAATCCCCTCCCCCCTCCCTTCCCCTTTCCCCTTTCCCCTCCCCTTCCACCCACCCGCTACGACTCTTGCTTAACTTGATGCCACCCCCGTGACTGACTGTTGCATAACGCGATGCTGGCTCACTCCGAGACCCTTGCTTGACTTGACGCTACCCACTAGTGATCCTTGCTTGACTTGACGCCACCCATTAGTGATCCTTGCTTGACTTGACGCCACCCACTAGTGATCCTTGCTTAACTTGATGTTACCCCCTGATCCTTGCTTAACTTGATGTTACCCTTGATCCTTGCTTAACGGCGCTACCCCCCCCTAACCCTAGCTAAACTTGACGCTACTACCCCTGTGGGCCTTGCTTAACTTGATGTTACCAGACATCCTGACTCTTGCATATCTTGATGCTACCCTTTCCCCACCCCGGCCCCTCGCCTCCTGGCTTTTACCTCCATATCAACCCATGTCTGAGTCCACTCTGGATTTATGAAGTTATTCTACTGGCTAGATTACGCTTGGCACCGGTACCCCCTGCGACTTAGCCTCAGATAGGGGGTAGAAGGTGGTGCCCCGTGTGGGGTATACCTCCAAGAACGGGTGGGGGGTGGTGGGAAGAAGGACTCGATCCAAGACTTGAAAGACTAAAAGGAAAGAAGATATCTTGAGTTCCATAAGTTTTCGGGGACTGGGTGTGTCTGTGTGTGTCTGTCTGGGCGTCTGTGTGTGGATCGCCCCTACTGTGTCTGTGTTTTTCCATGTGGACGTCTGCCCTCCCTGTGTATTGTGTATCCGTGTGTCCCTCTGGGTGTCTGTGTATAAATGTCTGTTTCCGTGCACAGTCCAGGTGTCTAGTTAAAGTCTGTGCATGTGTCTGCATGATCTGGGCTGTGTTTGTGTCTATACCACGTCTGTTTACTTGTTTGTTTTGCTTGTTTGCTTCAGTGGTTGTATCTCGATTGTTTGTACATATGAGTGTGGATAACTGGCCCGTTTATTTGTTTTGTACATTTTTCGGTACACCTCTGAATATCTTCTGTTTGGCTCAGATTCGAATGTGATTTAAATACACACACACACACACACACACACACACACACACACACACACACACGACGGGCTTCCGTGGTGCAGTGGTTGGCGTCGCTGACCATGATTCACGCACGGGCTCGCCCGGATCGAGTCCTGAGCGTGGCAGTCGGCCAGAAGACAACCAAGCTGTTCATCATCCTCCCCTCGGAGCTGGTCGATAAATTGGCACCTGTCTTAGGCTGGTGTGTGTGTGTGTGTGTGTGTGTGTGTGTGTGTGTGTGTGTGTGTGTGTGTGTGTGTGTGTGTGTGTGTGTGTGTGTGTGTGAGTGCACTTGAGAGTGAAGACGCGAGTGTAAAACTCTCTTTCTCTTCGTAACACAGAAACAAGAGAGAGAGAGAGAGAGAGAGAGAGAGAGAGAGAGAGAGAGAGAGAGAGAGAGAGAGAGAGAGAGAGAGAGAGAGAGAGAGAGAGAGAGACATATAAATACAAAACAGAGAGACAGTAAGGAGGAGATAAAACGAGACCTTGAGAGAGGAGCGTTTGTATGCTGGCCGCCTCATTTGCATATCTGCTGGCCCCTAAACAAAGTGGCAAGTATAACCCGCGAATGGCTGTAGAGGGAATGCTACAAGACCTCATCAAGTTTGCTCGCATTATACTTTCTATTCATAAGAACTGTACCACAAATTACGCATATCCATTCTCACGGGATGGTACAGAATTCAACTACAGTTTTAGCTTTCTAAATGGATATTAAAACTCTTGGGTATTTACCTACGGGTGGGGAAAGGGGGGGGGGGGTTGGATATTCGTCATTCTGAGAATTATATCAAAATTGCTTTGCAGGTTTATGATCAATGGGAAAGGGATCATTAGAAATATCCCGCGTTCACAGAAATTTACGATGCTATTAAAAATAATGTCATGTTTTATAATTTCTATCTACTTTATATCTATGCTTCCCTACTTACATCTATTTTAATCTACTTATATCCATTTTTCTCTACTTATATCCATTTTTCTCTACTACATAAACTTGATTTAACAGACAACGTGTCGGTTTGTGGTGCATAAGATGTACCCTAGGTTTGGCTTACCGTAAGCATACTAATGAAGAAGAACACCTCAAAAAAAAAAGGCCCATTATGAATAAAATATAAACCAAACTTAAAAAAACTGCTATGAATAAAATATAAACCACACTTGAAAAAAACTTTGAGGGAATATCCTCACCTGGCCCCCTTCTCTGTTCCTTCTTTTGGAATATGAAAAAAAAAAAAAAACGAGAGAGGAGGATTTCCAGCCCCCTCGCTCCCATCCCTTTTAGTCGCCTTCTACGACACGTAGGGAATACGTGGGAAGTATTATTTCTCCCCTATCCCCAGGGATAGGGGAGAAGTATATATTTCCATGTATGTAAGTCTATACGCATGCATGTATGTGTGGGTGTATGCACATATGTGCTTGCTAATTTCACTGACGTAAAACTTTCAAGCATTTAAGTAGGGATTTGAAAGTGCACTTCCCAGTTTCTGTAAGACAGTACATACCTGCCCGCTTTTTTCTTTTCCTATTTTCTTTTATTTATCGTGACTGCCATGGCGAAGGCGTGCTTTCCAAAGACTACATGTTTTCTCGTATGTTTATTATTTTCTAATTTGCCTCTGCACTAGGAGGCTCATACCACAGAGGAATTTCACCTCATCCTCCTTAGAGTCTTTTAAGTTATTCAGCTCAGTTCATCCATCTATGGCAATACTAAATATCGGGAACGGTGTTTCTATGTACTGATGAGCGAAGGGGGATCCTATCACGGCGCTTGTTGTTCCGAGGGAATTAAATCGTACGATGAGAGAGCTGAATGCCACGATCTGATGCTCACCCGGATCAGGATCAGTGGGACCTTCAGGGAACTTATGGTGCTGCTGCTGGACTCAGAATGGAAGGCATCGCCAAGAAAATGAGGAGAGAGAGAGAGAGAGAGAGAGAGAGAGAGAGAGAGAGAGAGAGAGAGAGAGAGAGAGAGAGAGAGAGAGAGAGAGAGAGAGAGAGAGAGAGAGAATGTGGGACACTAAGCGCCTGCTGGTTTAATTATGATCCTGTTAATTATTAACACATTTCTTCCTTCTTTATTTGGAATACGACATCAAGCATTTACGAGGTAATTACCTACATCGATCGCTGGGTTTGTGTCAGCCGTGACATTTTGAGTGTGGAATGTGTTACTGCGTGCAGATGTAACGGTTGTACTCCACCTCGATGTGATATACACCACCTCTACTTGGTATACACCACCTCTACGTGGTATACACCACCTCTACGTGATATACACCACCTCTACTTGGTATACACCACCTCTACGTGGTATACACCACCTCTACGTGGTATACACCACCTCTACGTGGTATACACCACCACTACGTGGTATACACCACCTCTACGTGGTATACACCACCTCTACGTGGTATACACCACCACTACGTGGTATACACCACCTCTACGTGGTTTACACCACCTCTACGTGATATCTCGTAGCTTCATGAGACGTGTGGGTCGTTCGCAATTCAGGAGTTAGGTCGCTGGCAACTGACCGCTGGGTCGTTGGCTCGGGCCGTTGATAACTCATGGGTGAGTCGTGGGCAACGCAAGGATGAGGCGCTGAGAAGTGAAAAGGGTCGACTGCTTGTAATTCATGAGTGAACCCTTTGTGGTGTCTGTTTCTTTCCTTACTTACGCCTCTAAGCTTTGGAACTCCCTACCTTTTCATATAGTTCCAAAACAGCTAAAACTTGCTACCTTTTGGAAGAAAGTTCTTCTCTTTCAAAACCTTGGGAATTGTAACATTGTTCTTACTCCTCCCCCACCACTCTTTCTCTCTCTCTCTCTCTCTCTCTCTCTCTCTCTCTCTCTCTCTCTCTCTCTCTCTCTCTCTCTCTCTCTCTCTGAACAAGTGGAGTCTTCGGCATATAACATCATCCATATTGTTTAAGAGAGTGAAGAGGTTTTAAACCGTGATTCTCACTACAGTTTAAAAGGTCTACACTGTCGTCCTAATTGGCTGTTGCCTGAAAGTTCAGATTTTCCACGTCTTGCAGCTCCCAGTCGACGGTAGGTGCTTGTCCATAACGTTAACATATATATATATATATATATATATATATATATATATATATATATATATATATATATATATATATATATATATATATATATATATATATATATATATATATATATATATATATATATATATATATATATATATATATAGTGCACAGGAACGCACACCTTATACAACATATAATGTCCCGGTTTTCGAGTCCTTTGCTGTCTGAGGGCATAATGTGATATATATATATATATATATATATATATATATATATATATATATATATATATATATATATATATATATATATATATAAGAGAGAGAGAGAGAGAGAGAGAGAGAGAGAGAGAGAGAGAGAGAGAGAGAGAGAGAGAGAGAGAGAGAGAGAGAGAGAGAGAGAGAGAGAGAGAGAGAGAGAGAGAGAGAGAGAGAGAGTATCCTAATTCCTCACTGTTGGTTCCGATCGCTGTCGATCCCTGTATACCTGCCTCCGTCCGTCCAGGGTCGAGGATCCTGGTGTAGGACAAACCCCGGCGGAGTCCTGCGGCCACGTCGTGTTGGTATGACCTGTCACCGGCGACCTTTGGTCTTTGGCTCCTTATTTCAGACCCCGCGGGCCAGCCTGGTCAATATGAGGTCTCATTAATCACCCGGCCACTGGAAGCCTCGCCCACTCAATGAGAAATACCATAATTAATACCGTTTTCTCATCGTATTTCACGTTTTTTCTTGTAATTCCCTTTTTTTTTTCACTTATTTCCCGCGTTCTTGGGATCTTTTATTGTTCGCAGATTTTCTTATAATTACTTTTCCTTTTTCCATTATCTTGTATTTTCGTATTCTGAAGAACGCACCATTTCCCTGTCGCTGGATTTCACCTTACCTCTTTGGATCTTCCATTTTCTTTACATCTTTCCTCCATTTCTCGTCTTCCTTACTCATGTATTTTTGTCAGACCAGAAGAGATTCAGTGGCCCAACATACACTGTTGGTTCGTAGCCGAGTGTGTTAATCCCCTATCACCATCTATCACCCGAGCCTGACGTTCCGCAGGGGGTTAGAATAGAACGACGGTCTATCCAATAGACGATCGCTTTACGGTAGCTCATCATCTTTAATCCTATCTGAGACGAAGTATTTCAGGCGAGATTCTTTATGACTACTGAATGTCTGTGTTCAACTCCTGCCTCGATGACTGGAAGTGATCGCTCTGGGATCTATCTTCATAACACGAACCTTTGTGTATGGATGTATGTATGTGTGTGTGTGTGTATGTGTGTATAACTTCACCCTCCTGCCTCAGGAGACCCATATGTGGAGCCCCCCCCAGCAGCGCTCAGGAAGCCAGCCACGTCAATGCAATCGTCAATTGGGTAGGACCATACGTCATGGCGTGTGGTGCACTTGTGTGTGTATGTCTGTTTGAGGTGAGCGCATGATAACGTAGGGGTAGTAGTTCGGTGTCTTCAATGTCGTAGATGCACGTTGGGAATGATGGGTCGTGTATGATGAGTCGAGATCTATAATGATGTAGGGATTGGGAGGTGTCCAAAGCACAGATGAAAAAAAAAAAGTATAAATCGTACATGCCTGGGGGTGCGTTGTTTCAGATGGATGGGGAGGTATTATTTTTGAGACTAGGTTGGGAGCCCGGGTCTATAATGCTTGTAGGGTCATTTCGGTGTGTATACATTCTGTCTGTGATGTGTGTTTTTTTGCGGGAGGGGGATCTGTGAGTGTAGGTTAATGAGCTGTAAGACAGGACACTTTTATATTTCTCTTCGAGGGTTGGTGGTTAGTTATGTAGAGTGGCTTGGATGAGAAGGGTCTGCTGGTGCTATTACAGAGAAGGGAATGCCAAGCATACTGAAATGGCATTGTGTTTGTTGTTTTGGTGGTGCTGAGTGTTTGTGGTTGAAAGGTAATCAGTGATTGCTTCATGTGCTCTGTTTTGTGTGGTTTCCAATCTTGTTATATTTGATTTTAACACGTATGATGACCTGGAAGGTAAGGAGTGGTTTAGGGTGGAGTAGATGATGATAAGTTTGTAAAGGATATTAAGGGATTCTCTTGTCCAAACTTGGCTTCAATCTGCATATGCATATATACGTGTATATATATATATATATATATATATATATATATATATATATATATATATATATATATATATATATATATATATATATATATATATATATATATATGTATAAAAGTGTATATTTTCATACACATGTGTATGTCAATGTATATCATGAAGTACATCTTGTCACTAAAGAGCTTATTGTCACCACTTGAGTACTGACCGTTCCGTTCCAGTATTAAAAACAGCGGCACAGCAGCGTCTTACGTCCATCTCGGCTTCTGCCTTTATGAAGTCTGTCTTCCTTCCCTGCTGGGTACTGGATGGCCTCGTAGGTCCCTAGCGCACGTCCGCACACACACATACACACACACACACAGACACACACACACACACACACACACACACACACACACACACACACACACTCTCTCTCTCTCTCTCTCTCTCTCTCTCTCTCTCTCTCTCTCTCTCTCTCTCTCTCTCTCTCTCTCTCTCTCTCTCTCTATTTATCGACTAAGTTGACCTGAGGGACGAGTTCCTCTTTGATGCCTCCAACGCCAAGGTTTTAGCTCGTGTTTTGGCTTGCGCATTTTCCCCACATGTCTGTGTGTTTTCTTCACTTCTCTGAGGATTTGAGGTTGGAATCGGCTTCCTATACGACGTGTATCGGGTTCAATCACGTACGACAATTGCGTTTTTTTTTTTTTTGCGATAGTTAGACGCAAGAACAGGTGATTCCCAATAGGTTAAGTCCTATGTTTATTTTCTCCTATTCTAAATCTACCTGACTAGAATTTTTTTCCCCCAGCAATGAAATCCGACATCCGATGAGACGAGGACATGAGCGGATACAGATGAGTTACGGGAGTCATCATAATGATGATAACGGGTCTCCACATCGCTCTGGCTACCTGTATGATAATTATCATCCCAGTGAAGGAAAGGGGAAAAAATGCACATAGAAAAACAAATAAATACGTACATGTGGTCTGACTAGGGAAGGGAGCCTTGAAATTTTCCAAGAATGGGTATTTCTAATGATCAGAGAGAGAGAGAGAGAGAGAGAGAGAGAGAGAGAGAGAGAGAGAGAGAGAGAGAGAGAGAGAGAGAGAGAGCTTGTATCATACTGCTCTTCCGGTCCATCGCCTCTCAACAGCCAAGCGTTTTTATCTTTCTTCTGACATGTCTTTTCTTTTTTGTTTCAGCGCATATGATGTCAGATATTCTTACATTTACTGACATTCGTACGAATATCATTCTATTTCTAACCATTTTTGGAATGCTTCTATGTCTATCTTCTTCGTTTTCACTGAGGCTTCAGATGTTGTGGAAAGACATGTTTTTTTTTTTTTTTTTTCTTAGGTTATTTTTTCTACTGACGTTTTCCCCTCCTCTCTACACAACGGTCTGGAGCTGACTAGACGTATCGTAACCAAGTCTGGTATGATGTAAGGTCTTATGGAGGGGAACTACGACGTACGACTCGTGCTCGAGGATCGTACCGCCACGTTAAGAAACGAGACGTCGAGTTTAAGTACCGCGCCGTCGTGTTCAAGGGGTCGCACCGTTGCGTTCACGGGTCGTACCTTCGAGGGTCGCACCGTCGTTTTCAAGGGTCGTACTGTCATGCTCATGGGTCGTACCGACGTTCTCAATGGTCATACCGCCGTACTCATGGGTCGCACTGTCGTGCTCAAGGGTTGCACCGTCGTTTTCAAGGGTCGTACTGTCGTGCTCATGGGTCGTACCGACGTTCTCAGGGATCGTACCGACGTTCTCAAGGGTCGTGCCGTCGTCCTCAAGGGTCGTACCGTCGTCCTCAAGGGCGGTCGTACCGTCGTTCTCAAGGGTTCTGCATTTGCGCTTGAGGGGTCCAAAATCCGTTTCACAAGAGTCGTACTGTCGTGCTTCCAGCGGTTAACGCCTCTAAACGAAAACCAAAACCAGAACACAGGATTGCAATGCGGATTTGCTGAGAGCAGGGGATCGAACCCCCGGGGTTCCGAGACTACTACGAGATCACATTCATCACCCCATCACTCCATGTCGCGGAGTCGTTCCGGCAACGACTCTCCCTCCTCCCTCCCTCGTTCCCACCCCAGTGGACACGGGAGAGGAGGATGGATGGTCGTACTGCGGGAGGAGCCAAGCATCAACAAAAGGGGAATCCAATTTCAGGTCTGGACTCCACCTGTCAGCGACAGCATTAACGACAGACACCAGGGGGTAGATAAGATAACCAGGAGGGACTGCTATATATTCTGGGTTATCTCACACCTAGGGTAAGATAGCGGAGTTGCAACGCTTAATGTTTTCTGGGGGGGTTGTTATCTTACATTCAGGGAGAGAGAGAGAGAGAGATAAGAGCTATATGAACTTGTAAACAAACAAAACAGAGGTATATGAACGTGCAAGCGAAGGTAATAGAGCTGTATGAACGTATAAGCAAAGGCAGCGGAGATATGTAAACAAAGACAGCAGAGTTGTGGGAACGTGTAAACAAAAATAGCAGGTATATGAACACGTAAACATTGATATCCGGGTGATTATGAAGACATAAAAAAAAGAGAAAAAGAATACAGAGTTATTATCCACATGTAAACATAGATAGCAGTTACATGAAACCACATACAAAGATTGCAGAGTTAGAGGGGCGTTTAATAACATAAACGCCAACACCAAGACAGCAAAATTAATACGACCGTATGATTAGAAATTGTCGAAGGGTTTAATTCTATAACTTATGACTATAATAAGTAGTACTCGGTAGGGCTATGATCATCAGGGAAAACGTGGAGTAAAGGCAAGTTAAACACTTGCAATGATCAACAAAAGCGATGAAAACTTCACCCAAAATTTCCCTAGCAAGCTAAATTTACCTATTTTCCATGCCGACTGAAAAATCTGTGAATGCTACGGTGTCGTTTGCATTCAGCCGCTCCGAGGTTTGTTCGCTGGCTATGTTTGCTGTATTCGCTGAGTGTGTTTACTTCCTCCCATTGGATGCAACCAATATGGCGGAAAGAAGATGACGCAAAACGTCGTTCGTGTATTTCGACTTTTAACACTGGAAAATTAAGGTATATTTCGCACCAAGGATGAAGCCAGGTAAGGTTTTCATACGTTCTCTTAATCTGTCGATATGTTTCACTTACTTCTACACCATATATTCACTGCTTATAATGGCCCTCGCTGCTATTACCAGTATATCCTACAAATGAAGAAATGATTCTGCAAATCACGCCCTCTCGGGTCTAAATCAGTTCGATCCTTGAGCATGACGGTCTACGACCCTCTGAACTGGTGACCTGGCCTTTGCCCAGGCTTTGAAGTTTCGGGTCGTACCTTCGTGTACTAAGGCTTTGAATATCGTGTGCTAAAACTATACATAATTTCGAGCAAATTGTATTCCAAGATGGAATCCGTCAATTAAGAGAATCCTCTTGGGCGATGAAAACAGGTACAGCACAGTTGTTTCTTTTGGCAGAGATAAGAATGAGTCGCTTCAACTAGACGAATGCAAAGGTCATGCGTTTACTCTTGGCTGATTTGTTGAATACAGTACGCCACGTTAAGGGACTGGAGGCAATATACGTAGTATATTTCACACCACGGTCGCGATTCGCGTATTCTTGCGTTATCTCAATATGGCCTTGCCGAAGGAGTCGTCTTGTTCTTCGCGCGTGTTCATCTTCCTCACCTTGACTGTGGACGCAGTTTTAGAATCCCGCTGTGCTCACAGACGAGAGGGGGAGATAGATAGATCCCTCCCTTGCAAGACGGGGACATGCGTACCAGCTTCTGAACTCCTCGCGCGGCAACACTTACGCCCCGCAACTCTCGTCCTAAAAGACTTACGATGTCTGGTCATATTTGGCGATGGTGAAGGACTGTGGCCAGCCACGGCGTCTGCCGCAATTTGTCAACAGTCCTCTTCAGCACTCCCTCATTATTCCTGGTGGTCCACTTCCTGCTTCGTGGTGTGCTCCTTGCGCCTCTCTCTCTCTCTCTCTCTCTCTCTCTCTCTCTCTCTCTCTCTCTCTCTCTCTCTCTCTCTCTCTCTCTCTCTCTCTCGATGCCATAGTTCATTCCCTTCTTGATAAACGACTAAGGATCAGAGTACATCGCCACAGACAGACAGACAGACAGACAGAAAGACACACACACACACACACACCCACACACACACACACACACACACACACACACACACAAAGCCAGGGTCACTGACAGTCATTTCCAGGGACGAAAACATTCGCTGCCGACGAAATGACCTACGTTTATGTGTTAACCCTATGAATACGACGGTACGACCTTTGAGCACAACGGTACGACTCTTGGTTGCGACGGCACGACCCTTGGTTACGACAGTACGACTCTTCAGTACGACAGTGCGACCCTTGAGCACAACGGTTCGACCTTTGGTTACGACGGTACGACCCTTCAGTACGATAGTGCGACCCTTGAATACGAAGGTACGATCCTTGAATACGAAGGCACGATCCTTGAATACGAAGGTATGATCCTTGAATACGAAGGTACGATCCTACGGTCCTTGAGCACGACGGGCAATAATCCATGGGACTTCGCAACTACGTAAGACACATGACCGATGCAACGGCTGAGTGTTGACGTACTGAACACCTTCAGTGTGGGTGACAGCTTCCGTCAGGTTTCTGAGACCTGTCTGGTCAGATGACCACCAGGTCTTTGTGGGTCATTTATCGATCGATCAGGTCTTTGTGTGGGTCATTTATCGATCGATCAGGTCTTTGTGTGGGTCATTTATCGATCGATCAGGTCTTTGTGTGGGTCATTTATCGATCGGTCAGGTCTTTGTGTGGGTCATTTATCGATCGATCAGGTCTTTGTGTGGGTCATTTATCGATCGGTCAGGTCTTTGTGTGGGTCATTTATCGATCGATCAGGTCTTTGTGTGGGTCATTTATCGATCGCTCAGGTCTTTGTGTGGGTCAATTATCGATCGATCAGGTCTTTGTGTGGGTCATTATCGATCGATCAGGTCTTTGTGTGGGTCAATTATCGATCGATCAGGTCTTTGTGTGGGTCATTTATCGATCGATCAGGTCTTTGTGTGGGTCATTTATCGATCGGTCAGGTCTTTGTGTGGGTCATTTATCGATCGATTAGGTCTTTGTGTGGGTCATTTATCGATCGATCAGGTCTTTGTGTGGGTCATTTATTGATCGATCAGGTCTTTGTGTGGGTCATTATCGATCGATCAGGTCTTTGTGTGGGTCATTTATCGATCGATCAGGTCTTTGTGTGGGTCATTTATCGATCGATCAGGTCTTTGTGTGGGTCATTTATCGATCGATTAGGTCTCTGTGTGGGTCATTATCGATCAGTTAGGTCTCTGTAGTACCTACCATTCTGAAGAATCGTTCCAACCTGCACAAAGATAATTCCACTAACGTGCACAAAGATAATTCCACTAACGTGCACAAAGATAATTCCAACTAGCAAAAAGATAATTCCAACGGGCACAAAGATAATTCCACTAACATGCACGAAGTAATTCCAACGTGCGCAAAGGTAATTCCAACGGGCACAAAGATAATTCCACTGACGTGCAGAAAGACAATTCCAACAAGCAAAAAGTAATTCCTTTGCTATAAACAGGTATTACGAAAACAATAAAAGAGGGAAAAGTCCATTAGCGAGTGCACGAAATTCGTTGTGGCCTTGAAAAGAACACCCTGTGGCCCTCCCTACGTTTTCTTTAGTTTAGCCGATAATACGAACCATTGGGAATCGTGGTTGGCCTCCTTAAACACCCCCGTACGATTATTGTAGTGGGTTTAATGGGAGGAGTGTTCGCTTGAGTAGGGGGGAAGCGGAGCCATGGAATGGATGCGGACTTTGTGTAAAGAAGTTAGTTTGTGTGTACTGTGCAGCACACAGACACACACACACACACACACACACACACACACAATCTTACCATATGACATTATATTTCTTTGCTTAATGGTCGTAACAGTACGTAAGCCAATTAGACCATTATCCAAATTACTTATGTAGTTCCTGCCCTACATGCAAACAGATAACCTATACACCGATGCGATGGTTCTCGTACTGGTAAACTAACAGGTAGTGTATTTACAGTACTTACATACCCACTGGTAAGTAAACTCACAGCGTATCAACAGTTCCTGTAGGTTTACCCAGTGTTGCTTAGTTACGGAGCTGGTAAACTTCTAGACACTGTAAACCCACCGAAGCTGGGGGTTACGACACTTGCAAACTCACAGAAACTATAGATACCTCACTAGTATACTTTACCGACGGTGTAGAGCTGATACTGGTAAACTTACAGGCAATGTAGACAGATTACGTGTACCACTCGGGCTTTGTTGGTCATAGCCGAGTGGTCAGCATACACCGCAAATGGTACTAGGTTCGAACCCTTGCAGTTTGAGGGCATCATGTGTTACATGTAAGTATGCATATATATATATATATATATATATATATATATATATATATATATATATATATATATATATATATATATATATATAAGATTATACTCTGCATAAGTGAGGTAAACTTAGGTGCTGCTGCTCCTGCTAAGTTAGGGATAGCATCGTAAACTTACTACGAGAATATATGAGAAAACTTATGGAAACCGTTCCGTGAGATCAATGGCGCTAGCAATCTACATGCGGAAATACATACGTAGTCTTTCTTATCTACGTGTGTTCATAAGTGCTTATGTGAGGGATACATTACATTATTTTGAGAGTATATGATACATTACATCATTTTGAGAGTATATGAATCATGTGAGGGACAGAAGATATTTTAACTGGTTTTCTTATTTCTAATTAATCCCTTGTCCTTTGACGCCTGAACCCGGCAAGTGATGTCGACAGTGCAGTGAACACGAGAGTGTAGTGATGATGGTTCTCGGCACGATCCGTAAGGGTCAGGTCAAAGGTCAGTGGCGTCGAGAGCGTAATGAAGATAAAAATGTAGCAGAGATGAAGCTGTAGTGAGGATGAGGGTGCGATGAGGATGCAGCTTAGCAAAAGCTCTGAAGCTAAAGACGTAGTGAAGATAAAGGCGTAGTGAAGATAAAGGCGTAGTGAAGACGCGGGCGTAGTGAAGATAAGAATGTAGTGAAGATGAGGATGTAGTGAAGATGAGGGCGTGGTGATGACCCGTAAGTGAACCTAATTATGAGTGACATTCCCGAGGGAGCACATATGCAAACACTCCCTCTCGTATGTTAATGTTTCTAGTGTACTTTGTATTTAATGCTCGCTGCGGAGTTCCTAACCTTATATATATATACCGGGGAAACAAAAAGAGGCTTTATCTGAATAATTATCATAACACCAACTTAAATTCTGATTCAGGTCGCTACGAAATGCTGCAACTCTAACCAGTGAGAATATAATCAGGGGTAATAATTACCTAACTCAAACCAGTGGAATATAATCAGGGGTAATAATTACCTAACTCAAACCAGTGGAATATAATCAGGGGTAATAATTACCTAACTCAAACCAGTGGAATATAATTAGGGATGATAATTACCTTAATACGCGTCGAACTCTTTTTTTTTTCCCCCCACTTCTCTCCTCCTCTGCTATGTCCTGTGTTATATTCCCTATGCTGGCCCCCCATCCTGGGAAGGCCCACAATAGACACCTCTCAAGTGCGGGTTGTAATTAATATTCCCTCATTGGTAAGCATGGTGGGAGCCTGGCGACCCTGGGGAGGAGAGGGGAAGCCTCTCCAGTACAGGTTGGATATGTTATGTGGTCCGTGTGGATGTGTTATGTGGTCCGTGTGGATGTGTTATGTGGTCCGTGTGGATGTGTTATGTGGTTCGTGTGGATGTATCATGTAGTTGGTGTGGATGTGTCATGTGGTTGGTGTGGATGTGTCATGTAGTTGGTGTGGATGTGTCATGCGGGTCGTGTGGATGTGTTATGTGGTTGGTGTGGATCTGCTATGTGGTTCATGTGGATGTGTTATGTGGTTCATGTGGATGTGTCATGTGGTTGGTGTGGATGTGTCATGCGGTTCGTGTGGATGTGTTATGTGGTCCGTGTGGATGTGTTATGTTCAAGTGGATGTGTTAAGATGTTTGTGTGGATACGCCGTTGTTTACGTGGATATATTATTTTGTATGTGGGCATCATAACATGTTTATGTGGATATGTTATGCTGTGCTGCTTGTGTGGTTATTTTGTTCTTTTTTATGTGGATATCTTGTTTATGTGGGTCGTAGCGTCGTAGGTTGGCCTTCGTTCTCATGGATTATAGTGTTGACGTACCCACTGTAGGCGGTGTAGACAGAGCCAAGCCACATCATAGCTTGGCGACGCGACCCTCCACCTCCCCCCCCCATCTCTCCCGAGTGCTGGAACCCTGGGATCTGTGGCCCCCCCTTCCCCACCACACTCCCCACGCCCTTCAAACACTCCCCTCCCACCCTTCTCCTCTCCCCCAACCATCCTCTACGCAGACATAAACATCTCGTAACCCTAGATGCTTTGCTGGGTACACACACACACACACACACACACACACACACACACACACACACACACACACACACACACACACACACTCGTAAACTACACTGTCAAGTGTACATAATGAGACCCAACCTAATGTATACACAGAGTCTCCTCCCTATAATACACCTCCCTCCCCAACACTCACACCCCCCCCCCCCGCCCCTCTCAGTAATACACCCCTGCTCCACCAGTCATACACCCCACTCCCCACCAATCACCCATCCACTCCCCTATCAGTCATACACTCCACTCCCCATCATGAACGCACCTCTGCTCCACCAGTACTACACCCCAACTCCCCACCAGTAGCACACTCCATCCCCCCACCAGTAATACACACCCCTGCCCCACAAGTAATACACCCCACTTCCTACCAGTCACACAGCCCCTTCCCCACCAGTCTCACACACACCCCCTTTCCCCCCATCAGTCATACACTCCCTCCCCACCAGCCCCCATCAGTCAACACCCCCCCGGTCATCAGCACCATCCGGAGGCCTGGATGACGACATCCGGAGGCCTGGATGAAGACATCCGGAGGCCTGGATGACGACATATTCCTCACACGGTAAAGTGCCATCATAACCCCTCCTGAACCCCCGCCATGATGGCCACACTTGTGGGCACGGAGCACCGCCCGGCGAACCAAGATGAGCGCGGTTAGCGCGGCGAAGATAATGGGCGTGGTGGGTGAGATGGGCGTGGCTGGCGTGGTGGATGAGATGGGCGGGGTTGCCGTGGTGGGTGTGCTGGGCGTGGTAGGTGAGATGGGCGTGGATGGAGGTGGTTACTGTTGGTGGGAGTGGGGGTGATGGTTGGTGATGGAGATGGTGTTGGAGTTGGAGGTGGTGGTGATGGTTGGTGATGGAGATGGTGTTGGTGGTGGAGGTGGTGGATCATTATCTGCTAAAACTTTCCAGATATGGCTATAGAAACAGGATAGCAAAGCACCTCCTTTCCCATCTCTCACTCCGGCTCAACTGCCGGTAGAAAAAAATGATACTACAATGCGGAATAAGGAGGAAGACAATACTAGGATAATATTACAGGAAGATAATGACTGGATAAAGTTTCCAATCAGATAGACGGCATCCGGTGTGCGGCTTGATTCTGAGAAGAAAAATAAAATAAGATTAATGGTAAACTGGGATTTTTATTGATAACAGATATCAAGGAAGTATTTGTCTAGCTTCAGTATGAAGGTACTCATAGTCTTGTCATTAACTACTGCGACAGGTAATTTACTCTGATGTTCCAGTACTCTATACGTGAAGAAAAAAACTGCCTCCATCGCTATTACATCTTCCCTTTATCTTTTTTTTTTTTTCCATTTCTGATCACTGAATCTATGTCTAAAATGAAGAAAGTTTCGTTTGATATGCTGTCCACATTTTCCATTTGTATTAAACCCTTCAGCGAGATGTCGGAGTCTACGCTGTTTTACTAATGTCAGGTCACTGATCTTTCTTCATAAGGCTTATTTCTGAACGATGGCATTAGCTTCGTTTGCTCTTCTTTGGATTCTCTCAAGTTTCACATCATCATTGAACAGATCAGGTGACCTGAAATTGAGAGGATATTCCAAATGAGGCGTAAGCAAGGTATTGTGAGGGGTGAGTAGTGTATATTTCTAGCCATGACACGTACAAACCTATCGGCTTTATGATATGCAGCTCACGGCACTGTTTACCACATCTAAGGCCAGCGCTGATAATCATTCCCAGGTCCTTCTCTCGTAGTATTGTGGTACTTGAAGCACTGTGGTACTGGTCGCGGTGTAGTGATGGTGGCGGTGAGGTGGTATAGTGGCGGTAATGGTAGTGGTGTAGAATCACTCAGAATGGTCGTTAGTGGCAACACATACTGTGAGCAGGGGCCAGGACCTCGAACACCTCCAAAAGACGACCTGAGCACAGAACACAGCACTGTCCTCTTCTCGTTCCTCAAAGACCCATGGTCTGTATTTGGTAACAGTCATGCATTATTCACCATGATCTCGTCATGGCCATGTCATGCGACCTGTTCCCGTGGATCTTCATGTGTTAAATGTATCCCAGTTTATCTATTCTCCCCCAACCCTGATAACACCAACATCTCTTTTTCTTTTTTTAAAAGTTCCAGGTGTTTGTGTTTTTGTTTCTTTCTGCAAACACGTGAAGTTTGGCGTCGCCGGGTTTATTGGATCAGCTTCTGGTTCGCGCGACTCTCCGTGATAACATGTACTGATTGGAATCCAAATTCCTCTTGCCTCTCAACACACGATCCTATTCAGGTTGTCTTTATAGAGTACTGGATAATTTTGCTGTGTCTGGGAAGTGCACGCGCGTGCGGGTGCAGGCGCAGACATAGATAGCAATCACAAATAGTAATCACACACACACACACACACACACACACACACACACACACACACACACACACACGCACATATACACACATACAACTTATAGTACCATCTTCAATTACTATGATACACGTCAATCTCTTGCCGCACTATTCATGCATACATGCGTATACAGCATATACGTATACAGCATATATATGTATATCAGAGAGGCGATACCCCTCTACGTTGGGATGGCCCCGGAGACACACCCGTCCATGTGATATTCAAAAAAAAAAGTCTCCACAATTTGAGCGAAGCTGAAGACACGAACCTCAATGCGTGTGAATGTTGTCACATCCAACGCAGGTGTTAAGACGGCACCAGCAGTGTGAAGGGAAGACCGTAACTACGTGACAAAAGTATCGTCTCTCACTCCCTCTTTCTGGCCATATAACCCAAGGTTGAAATTGCCTGGTCATTGATCTACTGTATTTTGTACTGATAGAAAAGTGCAACACACGGGCCGCCCAGGGTCGAGCGCATAGGTTCGAATCCTGGTTACGACAGTCGGTCCACAGTCAACCCAGGTGTTCGTCCACAGCTAAGGGTTGGTTGATAAAAGAGTACCTGGCTCAGGCTAGGGTATGTACATATAAGGGAGAGAGAGAGAGAGAGAGAGAGAGAGAGAGAGAGAGAGAGAGAGAGAGAGAGAGAGAGAGAGAGAGAGAGAGTTAATGGGATGGCCTTGATAAGGGCCTCAGCTATCCGGGCCGTGTAAGCTGCCATGAAAGAAAAAAAAAGAAAATCGCCTTAAAAAACTTCCTTTAACTTAAATTTAGGGAGAGACATCTTCGACTGACACAGTACCACCATACCTAAAATAACCCTTAAAAACCCTTAGCCTTCCTCAGACGCACACATTTACTTTAAAAAAAAAAGGGGGTAGCTGAGTATCCCTGAGATCTTGACTTTATGCACTGTTAATGTCTCGTGGTTATGAGTAATGCTCATTAACCCTCACCGACCTCATTACCTCATGAGGTACAGTGGTGCTAACTAATGCCCACGACGCTCGCTACTCAAGGGGGTGAGAGAAAAAAAAAATTACCAAGTTATTTTCATGGCCCTCCTCCCTCGTTACTCCCTGGCATCAAATGTCGTCTCCACATGGTCAGTTCGTGTGGAGATTTTTCATAAAATGTTTCTCTTCCTTCAGTGTCATACTCCACACAATGACATATATGTTTATATCCCGACTACGTAAGACATCATTAGCAATTACCTTCGTTCGGCAGTTACCATATCTTTGGCGATGGTTCACAAGACAACGTCGGATTGGTTGAGTTTATCTTACGCAAACTGGTTTGGATTGATCGCTATCAAGGGCCGAGATCAATTTACTCCGCCACTTACCATCCCTTACGTGGAATCAAATGATCATTCAGAGTCCAGACGCAATACGTAATACGTAACCAATACGGCAAGTCGTCTCGCGCAAGGAACTACACTGGTACACAAGGGAACACGTTGTTTGAAATGATATGATATGAACTGGGGTATTTATGAATAAATGCTTGATACACGAAAACACATTTACCTATTATCTTTCAGGTGTCACAGCTATTGTGAGCACGGACGATAGCTTACAGACAGACCGAGCTATCGTGCACAAAAGAAAAATATCTGTTGGAAACACGAATGAGCGTAGCGAAAAAATATATACATATATAAACTAAGGAAGGGCGGATATTGCTATAGGAATAGAAGTGATTGAAAGTCTAGTCTTACATCTTTTTTTCCTAACCTGACCCCTAGCATCAATATCATTGCACTACGCCTGTGAACACAGCTGTCTATCAAAATAGATCGAGCATAACAAATAGATGTACGTGTACACCAGCTACTGACCAGAAAACTTGTATGTGATTCGAAGACTCTCGTTGGCGTTCAACCAATCAGGTCTTAGCATTAGACTATAAAATATGGTTGTGATTATCGTTTCGAGTGATCTGTGGTATTCACGTGTGGGTACTATTTAACAACCAGCATGCACAGCTAAGTTGAATGCTACTCAGTGGGAAGGGAGGAGGAAAGAGAGGACACAGAGAATGAATACTGAGGGCAACGCAACCCTTCCTCAAAGTGTTTAATTTCATGCATTTCATATATATATATATATATATATATATATATATATATATATATATATATATATATATATATATATACGAACATAGTGCATAGAAACGCGCACCTTCATAGAACATGCAAACCTCCAACAGCCAGGATCGAACCCGGGACCCTATGCAAGAGGCCCATAGCATAGCGGGTAGCATTCCCGCCTCTAGCACAGGGGTCCCGGGTTCGATCCTGGCTGTTGGAGGTTTGTATGATATATATATATATATATATATATATATCTGATTTCTCTAGTCTTTTTTGTATTTAATTTCTTACAGGTAATATAATCCACGCCAGCTATGTTTCTGTCTACCCTAAGCCAACAGATGCTCCCAAATATGTTACTACCATTCTCGTCGTGGGAGTGAGGGAGGGAGGTGGGGTCAAGTTTTGCAGAGTCCGGGTGCATTAGGGGTATAAAGATTTCTCTTTGGCCAAACATTTCAAACGTCATTGCGAAAAATGTATGTGAATTCCATTCGAAGTATTTCCTACTACACATGTGGCTGTAAGTCAAAGCTCCATAAAAAGCCTGACTCTCTCTCTCTCTCTCTCTCTCTCTCTCTCTCTCTCTCTCTCTCTCTCTCTCTCTATCTTTGTGTACATCATACGTATAATACTTGAAATGTTTTAGAATAGCAGATGTAAAAAACGCCAATTATTTCTGATTAGCATCATTATAATGTAGTTTTGTATTTGTGAGGAATATGGTTTTTGTTCTGCTTTGATTTATGTATATATATATATATATATATATATATATATATATATATATATATATATATATATATATATATATATATATCTGTTCCTTTGATAACGCAACCTTTGGCGGGTCGAGGACGGTTCTAAGTGCATCGCTCTACAAAAATTGCTATAGCGAGAGAAAAAAAAAAAAAGATATGAACAAAGGTGAAAAAAAGAGAAAATAATGACAAGATGTTGTTGCGACTAAGGGTCTAAATGGCTTCTAAAACTGTGGGAGCGTCGACGTGTATGCTGCTCCCACCGTTGCAGCTGTTGTTTCCTTGTAAACCCCAGAACTACCAGTCAAATCGTTTGGGATGAAAAGAAAATGGAGCTTCCATTCGTATCATAGGTTTGGTAATCAGATTTTTTTTTTTTCTAAAAAGTTGAATTATCTATCGCACTGCAGTGGGCTTCCGTGGTGTAGTGGTTAGCTTTACCGACCGTGACGCATGCACGGGCCCGCATGACGCAGACACGGGCCCGCACGACGTATGCATGGGCCCGCATGACGCATGCACGGGTCAGCAAGGGTTCGAATTCAGGGCAGAGGGGCACTTGACCTGCAAGTCACCCAGGTGTTCATCCTGCCCTCGGGGTTGGTCGATAGACTGGGTACCTGGCGTAGGCTGGTATATATATATATATATATATATATATATATATATATATATATATATATATATATATATATATATATATATACAGCGTAAATGAGAAGGCCTTCATTACGGCGTCCATTTGGCTGTGATGCTTCGGCTAACGTAAAAAAAAAAAAAAACTCATTTTCTTTCTATAACCATTGGTCTTCCTCTTCTACGATAAAAAAGAGAAAATTCAGAAATATGACAATGCAATCTGTGAGCTGCTCGTACTGTGGCCATAGTAACGCGATTTCCCCCTCACGTCTTGTACTCTGCCAAGACAAGTTATAAGGAATACGAAAGCTTTTATCCTAACATTGATGAGTGGCAGTTTTAAAACAGGCGTCATTTACTGCCCAGTCGGTCATTTAAGACTGCCAAACACAAGTTGTAAATAGGAAGACCTTATGGTTTAGACTCCAATAACGCCTCCCCAGTCAGGCTGAACGGACCCGCTCTTTCTGAAGAGACCTTTTTTTCATATTCCTTCTCTCTTCACCTCCAGTGGATACTTCGAGGCCTCTCAGAGCTCCCATGTCCTCCGGCCTAAGAGCAATACTCGAATCCTGGCCACGTAGTGACGATAAAGGGAAGTGTAAAGGGGAACTGTAGCACCTACTCATGGTAGAGACAATTCGAGGGAGATGAAGGACTTTGGGATACTCTGAGTCTATGGAATGGAAGACATTAAAGAAGCAGTTGTTTGGCATGGAACTAAATAGAGTATCATGTAGATTCCTGAGGGTTGAGTGAACTGCTGGTGTGTGGTGTACAGCTGAGGTTAGTAGTTAAAGAAGAAGGACGATTGTGTTTCATATGACGGTAGCTTGACGTCTCCATGAATGGTGTGGTGGGGTGGTACATCTGTGGCCTGGAGAATAACTCAAGGCGAGTAACTAGGAATACCATGGCAGGAAGGGAGAGGATTCCGACGGCGGAGTCCGTGGAAGGACTGTGGGATGCCATGATAGTAGCTTGTAGGATGTGAAGGGAAGGATTGCTGGTCTTGATTAATTATGTTTGGTAGAGAAACAAGTGTAGGAATGAGGTGGAGAAACAAAATAAAAAAAAACTAACAACTTTATGTCAGCATTTGCAGTCGATCCCGGAATGAATACGATCTCTTTTACGACGACATGGAGTTTGGTGGATATACGCGGCAGCTACTTCATCAACGGCAAAACGAAGATTAAAAAAAAAAGAATCGTACAGAACATCGAATTCAAGCAGTTATGCTCCTATCCAGAAATATAATGTGGAAGACGAAGAAATAGTCATATCTCATGACCATCATCCATTCATGAACAGTACAGACCAGCCACTGCCTCCTACATATAATGGAAGGCTGGATTCTGCGACCCTTCAAGACGAGAGGAAAAATCCATTGATAACAACGTTCAAACTTTCTATACTCAGCAGACTCGGGACACTATTGTGTGTTGGTATCATCCCTCCGGGCGAGTGTCAATAATCCAGTTTAAGAAGGAGCTATAGATCTCCTCACAGGCAGTACTGATCCTTTTATAAGACGTAACTAATGCCAGTAACTGAAAACATCCAACGCTCTTTTCTTGGAAGTGCAAAAGCAGGAGGCTATGCCATTACCCGCACATGGACAATCCTAGGACGGTATGTTTCTCAATCTAAACTGAAAAAAAAAATGATTCTTTACAAGCATGAGAGGCATGGATGGCTATGCGAAACATCACCCTTAAAAACCAAAAGACGTGCATGTATGAGAAAACTGTATAAAGCTCCAGCGCCCGAAACACTTCAACTCACAAACAAGTGGTTAGAACTTCCGTGGGCCACCAAGTACGGAACTTTGAAAAACTCATTGGACTAATACAAACAAAGTTTTTCCTGACCAGGTAGATTGTGGGCAGACTTACGGGCCACAGCCTCGAACAACCTACTTATCCACACAGGGGAAACTGTCGAGGCGGACGATCCTTTAAAAACCATTGCCAGGTAAATGTGGAGTGCGTCTTGGTGCCTGGTAACCTGGTGAATAAGTACCTGGTCATCTGATAATACACGTTACTAGGTTCGTCTGTGTCCGAAACGTACACGCGGTCACTGCAGTGGGAACCTGTTCATTATGTGTTCTTTATGCTCGCGTTAATCTCGGCCTGAAATTCTCTTTGTCATCTCTTTACTGACGGTCATGGTAAATGCTATTTACTTACCTTTGGCGAGTACCAGTTGTATCCTGACTCGTAAACAAATTTCACATTTAAGTTAAAAAAACACAGGAGAGTTTCTGTGTCTGTTAAGTAATTGGGGGTGAAACAAAAGTGTATTACGTTGTATGATTAAAGTCGTTGTGAAATGAATGTGTGTTACATTGTGTAATTAAAGTCAGTGTGAAACAAATGTGTATTACATTGTGTAATTACAGTCAGTGTGAAACAAATGTGTATTACATTGTGTAATTACAGTCAGTGTGAAACGAATGTGTATTACATTGTGTAATTACAGTCAGTGTGAAATGAATGTGTATTACATTGTGTAATTATACTCAGTGTGAGTGTTTACCATCAGTAATCCTTCTCACTTACCTGGTTTAATTTCCTGTCCTTCTGGATATTTTCTTCTTCCTCGTCTCTTCCTTATGCTTCCCCCTTGCCTTCTTCCCCCTATCTCCCAGCGGCGTCCCGCACTGCTGCAGAGATAAGGAGGCGACTCATGGCCTGTGTGGGGGGGGAAATTATGAGAATAGTTCAAGGGACAATACTAAACGATAACTCTTCGGTGCCCGAGTCACAGCGTTGCTCTATCAGCATCAGGCAATGACCGGGTACACTTGGTAACTCTACCATCATCAGAGTTACTGCATGATGGCATACATGAATGATAAGTAGATGAATAGATGAGGCAAGCGAGGAATAGACCTCAAGGTTTCAGTCGTCTGTCTTTTATGTCACGTTATATGATAAATAGATAAATAAATAAATAAATAAATAAATAAATAAATAAATAAATATATATATATATATATATATATATATATATATATATATATATATATATATATATATATATATATATATATATATATATATACATAAAGTTATTGCTATTCATAGGCTTTCGTAACAATTTCACTGAGGAGAGAGAAGACGACTTGTTTGTGTTTGTGTGTGTGTGTGTGTGTGTGTGTGTGTGTGTGTGTGTGATGAAAATTTGCTTCATTTGTTCATATCTGTCAGTGCAGCACATATTAGCGTGATGGGGTTGGGATGAGCATTTGGTGCGGGTGTGGGGTAGACAGCCAGCTGGGGCGTTGAATAGCCAGCTGAAGTAAGAAACAGCCAGCTGGGGCGAGAAATAGACATCTGAGGCCTAGAATATCAAGCTATGGGATGTGAGAACCATCTGGGACTTGAGACAGCAAGGTGTAATGCAAACCAGACGAACAGGAAATGAAAGAAAGCCAGCTTAGGCCTTGAGAGAAACACCTAGTCCTTCAGAAAAGCCAGCTGGAAAGAGGCATAAGAGACAACCAACTGAGGGTCAGAAACAACCATCTGGGGAATGTGAGAGAAGACCCACCACCACCACCTCCAGCAGCTGGTGGTAGTGGTGGGTGTCGAGTGAGACAACCCCTGGTAAGCCTGGGCCGCGGCTTTGTGAGTCTGATCACGAAGCCAACCACGGCATAAACGAGGTGGCGGGAGCGGGGTCGGTTGTCGCTTCCCACTTACACACACACACACACACACACACACACACACACACACACACACACGGTGTCCTCCTCCTCCTCCTCCTCCTCCTCACACACGTACTCTACACCACCATCACACACACTCGTGTGTCACTTAATATGTAAGTGCGTTACACGACCAGGACCCCCCTCCATCATCTCCACACACCGCGAGCACTCGGGGAGGGAAACCACAGCCACATCCACCTCCTCCTCCTCCTCGCCTCAGTAGAGAGAAATATTAGAGATAATACCCCCAGGAAGACGGAACACCCAGCAGGTCTGTGTTTATGCCAAGCGCTTGAGGGATGCGCGCAACGAGGGTCTTAAGCCGACGAGTTATTGCTTTCGCCAGGGAAATGTGGATACCTGTTTCCCCCTTAAGCCGGATCGTCTCAGTCGCATCATTAGCTCCACCAGGACCTGGTGTGGCTCATCAGCAGTACCTCCCGTGAGGGAGGGAGGGCACGAATGGCACTACCAGGAAATGTGTGATGATTAACCTATACAAAAACATACGACCACGCAAGACTACTTGCAACACACACACACACACACACACACACACACACACAGAGTCAGTATAAGATGAGCCAAGCCTCGGTACGGCAACCCGGCCCTCCTGGCGAGAGCAAGTGGTCCCAGAGCACGTGCGAGGGAGGCCAGCAGCCAATTACAATACATCCGACACATTATGGGATAATATCTGGCCGCTCAGAAGGCGGAGCGAGAGCCAAAGACTCACCAGGAATGCTTTACACACTATTAAAATGCATGGCCGGGTCTGGAGTGGCTTTTGTAATACCTTTTGCCCATGACTGACAACAAGGCTAAACACAAGAGTTTGTATGCCGCCTCGATGTGTATATTTGTACTCTCCGTCGCCCCCCCTCTCGCGCGCGCGCGTGTGTGTATGTGTGCGTGTGTGTGTGTGTGTGTGTGTGTGTGTGTGTGTGTGTGTGTGTGTGTGTGTGTGTGATTAATGTTTGTGTCTGACTGGGAGAGAGTTTTATACTCATGTTACCCCGTCTCTTAACCTTACACACACACACACACACACACACACACACACACACACACACACACACACACACACACACACACACACACACACATCCCAGCTTAAGCCAGCCTCGAGGGTAGGATAAACACCTGGGTTGGGTGTAGGCCGACTGCCACATCCAGGATTCGAATCTACGCTGTGTATGGCCAGGACACATCTCGCCAAGACACATGACCAACAAGATAAATGGGATAATGGCTGCGACATACCATACCCAGACGTTTAACCACATATCATATCCAGACGTATAACCACATATCATACCCACACGTATAACCACATATCATACCCAGACGTTTAACCACATACCATACCCACACGTATAACCACATATCATACCCACACGTATAACGACATACCATACCCAGACGTATAACCACATATCATACCCACACGTATAACCACATACCATACCCAGACGTATAACGACATACCACACCCAGACGTATAACCACATATCATACCCACACGTATAACGACATACCATACCCAGACGTATAACGACATACCACACCCAGACGTATAACCACATACCATACCCAGACGTATAACGACATATCATACCCACACGTATAACGACATATCATGCCCAGACGGATAACCACATATCATACCCACACGTATAACGACATATCATACCCAGGCGTATAACCGGCAGGATGAGAGGGACATGGGTGAAGGCACACCTTACCCACCCACACACAGCCAGCGAGGTGGCTGGGGGTCACCATACCCACGCCCATGGCGAAGACAATAAGACGCACATGGCTGACACAGACCTTGACCAAACTCGTAGCCAAACACAAAAATCGTTACGTGCGTGTGTGTGTGTGTGTGTGTGTGTGTGTGTGTGTGTGCGGGAGGGAGGGAGGGAGAGAAAGGAGAGGGTAGGAGAGGGGCAGGTCCAAGCAGACTCTCTCTCCCGTCTGTCTGACTTGAGAACGAGCCACCTTCATCACTTCTTGCCAAGGGGCGCCCCCTCCACCCCAGCGCGCTCCCTGCAGAAGCGGGAGTCCAACACCCGACCTTAACATTCACACCCTCCTCTCGGACAAGCCCATTGCCTTCTCTCCTCTGTGCCCTGAGAGGGTTGTTGTATCCCTGCAACAAAAACCGAAGCGAGACGATAAAGAAAACTGCGTTCACTTTACGTAAGAACGAAGGACAAATACATTTCTTCTTTTTTTTTTTTTCTTTTGCGTCTCGATTCCGTAAGCATTTTCCGTAGGAGCGCGCCGTATATCAGCGATATTATGGATGGCTCAGTAGCGTCGCAATCTTGCTTTTACTGGGAGACGGGTTGCCTCTTGCGTCGCCTCCTGAATATATTTTACTCAGTGGAATCCCTCTAATGGACGTGTCATGCTCCCAGAGCAGGTTGGTCTGCCAGCCGGGAGGGGGGTCATGTGTACATCTGCTGCTGTCTCACAGCCCAGGGGGTTATGAAACGGATGCAAATAAGTCATGACTTGTGTATCGGAAGGGCTGAGTCGCCAACTGCTTCCTGCTCATAAGAGGAGGGTGGTCATGTGCAAGGTATCAGCGAGTGTGTCAAGAGCAGGAAAACAGAAGGACAAAGAAACAAGGATATATATATATATATATATATATATATATATATATATATATATATATATATATATATATATATATATATATATATATATATATACGTACGTACGTACAGAGAGAGAGAGAGAGAGAGAGAGAGAGAGAGAGAGAGAGAGAGAGAGAGAGAGAGAGAGAGAGAGAGAGAGAGAGAGAGAGAGAGAGAGAGAGAGAGAGAGAGAGAGAGCTCATTGGCAGTCACATCCTCCCTTTCCCGGAGTGTGTTGTTATCATACCTTCACTAATTTCTCTGCCATTTAGCCTGTCAGGTCGGTAAGGTATTCTGGGAATGACCGGACTAAGTGGCACTCAAGTTTCAGGCGGGGGATGCAACACACCCCCCCCCCTACCCCAGGAGCCCCCCACCAGTGTAAATCAAAACACTGAGCGACGCTCGACATTCACCGTACTCGATATCAGTGCCACTGTCTTGATCCGACCCGCTTATCTTGCGTGTCAGTCCAAGAACGATGAGGAGGTGGCCCATAAGCCTCCTTCTATTGGTGTATCGTCTTCATTGATTATTCTCGCAGACGATGATTAGAATAGAGGCGAATCTTGACGTGTGTTAAGTCGCTGTGGGTGAGGAGTGTGTGTTTCACTGGTGAATGCTGACTAGAGGAAAGGAATCGTCACTTTTCCTTCGTGTTTCCCCCTGATCCTCAGCTGGATCTCTCAAACCCATCCTGAAGGAGGAAAAAAAGAAAACAGTTCCACGATCTATAGCCCCGAAGAGTTCTGGTGATGCAGAGAGAATCTTACCTTCAAACTATGTCTTTGAGGACCTAACTCGAGGCCTTCAAGAATGCAGGAATGAAACCTTCAAACTGTGACCCGAAGTCGACGCAAACCCATCTCGATATTCCACTCAACAATCACGCCGGAAGTCTTTGACGAAGATGAGACGGAAGTGGATGATGACCTTTGACCTTGTCACAGGTTCTCACTGAAAGACACTCGTGGTCTTTAAGGATCAGAGGAAGAACTCAACACGAAGAAAGAGAGAGAGAGAGAGAGAGAGAGAGAGAGAGAGAGAGAGAGAGAGAGAGAGAGAGAGAGAGAGAGAGAGAGAGAGAGAGAGAGAGAGAGAGAGAGAGAGAGAGAGAGAGGTGTACACCAAACCAGTATTGAAATTTTGCACAGCCATAAACAGAACAAAAAAAAGTAGGTAAGAGAAATTCCTTATCAAATTCAAGCTTTTGAATACGGAAGCACGACCTTAAAGGCCTGGCCTTCATACTCCAGGGTCAACAACGTCGTTCTCAAGGATCGTACCGTCGTGCTCATGGGTCGTACCCTCATACTTAGGGGTCAGACCTTCACTCTTATGCAGTGAATAACTTACGTGGATTATATGAGTGATACAGAAACAACCTACAAACTACTGGAATCCCATATTCCCTTTGTATAACACAGCTGGCAACCACTCAGGCTTAAGTTATATATATACATATATATATATATATATATATATATATATATATATATATATATATATATATATATATATATATATATAGACTGGGGATAGACGTGTATGCCTGGCATTTCTGTGAACGTAGACCCATCCTCAGCACATCAATATGTGATTCCAACATTCACAAGAGAGTGGAAGGCGAGGAGGCAATACCCTGGGATACTAAAGAGAGAGAGACAGAGAGAGAGAGAGTTGGAAGTCTTATTGATCTTCATAAGCGAAGGTCCTTCGTCAGGAAAGCATGGAGAATCGGTAGCGACAGATGTCAAGAAGTTAAAGAATTTCGCACAAATGTTGAGATGGTCCAGCGCGACTACGAGGGACTTATCGTGAAGAACCGAACAAAGACAACACACAATATACTACAACTTACTCAACGGCTTCTCATACGAGTTCACAACAAAACTTTCCAATACTAAGATCAGTGAGTTTACAAGTTTACTGCACAGATCTCATAACACAACACACTCCTCTTGTAGTAACGTACTTAAATCACTTAAGTTTCAAGACCCACACATAGCTATACAATATATATATATATATATATATATATATATATATATATATATATATATATATATATATATATATATATATATATATATATATATATATATATATGTATATATATATATATATATATATATATATATATATATATATATATATATATATATATATATATATATATATATATATATATATTCATATATATATATATCCTGCGTGTCAGCGACATGGTCTAGTTTGTGTCTAGCAAAACTAATCTACAGGATCAGGTGAAGGATTTAGACATCTAAAAATATTACGCATGAGAACTTTAAAAGGAAAAAGTCAGGGACGACTTATATCCTGACAGACCAACAACAACTGGGTGTGTGTCTATCTGAACACTGGAATAGATCATGCTGACAGCAAGGTTATAGATCATAGATCGTCTTGTTCTGAGCAAAGGAAATGAACGTAGTTAATAGAACGTAATTACTCGACAGGAATGATTAATGTCATCTTTATGTATTGGGAAAGGCAATGGGTCTAGTAAGGATATCTGAGGCACCAAGGGGGAGTCTTTTAGACGTTTGGAGAAGCCTTCAATTGAAAGATAGAAGCTTAACGTCTCGTTTTCTAAGATAACTGTCAAACCACGTTACTGGTTTCTAAGGCAGTGGTCAAACCACCGTCACAGGTTTCTAATGTAGTACTTAAACCACGTCATTTGTTTCTACTCTGCTTCTTAAACAGCATCACAGGTTTCTAAGAGAGTACTCAAACCACATTACAGGTTTCTAATGTAGTTCTCAAACCACGTCACTGGTTTTTAATGTAGCTCTCAAACCACATCACTGGTTTCTAATGTAGCTCTCAAACCACATCACAGGTTTCTAATGTAGCTCTCAAACCACATCACTGGTTTCTAATGTAGCTCTCAAACCACATCACTGGTTTCTAATGCAGCTCTCAAACCATATCACATGTTTCTAAGGCAGTTCACCAAACCACGTCATTGGTCCCCCCCCCCCCCCCCCATTGCCAAAGTAGTGGAGATGACAAATAAACATGTTGCGGTTAATGGCATCAAATTCGTTTGATAAATGCATTAGCAGAAGCAAGAACGATTGTGGAGTTATGTAATGCTTCGTGCATGCAGGTATTTAAATGGTGAAGTCTGACAATACACACAGTGGCTATAATCATTTCATAGCAAATACACGGCTATTACTATCATTATTATCAGTACATTATTATATTATTACCATTATCATTATCGTTATTATTATCATTATTATTACTATTACTATTATTATTATCATTATTATTATCATTATTATCATTATTATTACTATTATTATTATTATTATCATTATTATTATTATTATTATTATCATTATCATTATTATCATTATCACCATTATTTTTCTTCTTATTATTATTATCATTATTATCATTATCGTTACCATTATCATTAGGTATCTACCACACAACTGCAGGACACATTTTAAAGTTCTGCATCTTTGAGGTTGCACTCCACGCAGGAGCAGGGAAATGATGGACTCCTTTGGAGCGAGAAGGTCTCCCACGACTCCGTCCGTACTCCTTCCTTCTACAAGGCGATGATGTAGCCCTTGCCTTAGGTGTCTTCTCGATCGTGGCCTAACCACTTACGGGAAACAGCCTTGTAAGGGAAGAGAGAGAGAGTGTGTGTGTGTGTGTGTGTGTGTGTCAGCTCTTATGGATGATAGTGGTTCGCTGACCATAATGGAGAGAGAGAGAGAGAGAGAGAGAGAGAGAGAGAGAGAGAGAGAGAGAGAGAGAGAGAGAGAGAGAGAGAGAGAGAGAGAGAGAGAGAGAGAGCCAGGGAGAGAGCGCCAGCCAGAGCCTAGAAGAGACCACAAACATTGTGGCTATACGTAGGACAGTTATGGACGGCGTAGGAGTATATAGCCGGAGTGAATGCATAAGCTTGCATTACATGGGATTTACGGATCACAGGGACTGATCTTTACCCAGGGAACTAAGACATACCACACGAACCTCCCTCCATCAGCTATATTACCCAGCAGCTTCACTCCACTCACTCCCTCACTTCAATACTCCCTCCCTCTCTCTCTCCCTCCGTTCCACTACACCTTCCCTTCCTTCTGCCCATCATCTCCTCTCTCCCTTCCCTCCACTATTCCCTTCACAACTCCACTCACTTTCCACCGTTACTCCCTCTGCGCCTTCCATCCACTACCCTCTTCCCTCCACTACCCGTATGACACGAACTGTCTTATATTTTTTCTTGTCTTGTGGCAGTTGAGCCGGAGGTAGGGGTGGATGGTGATATGCCTTCTGCTCCACCATCCTGTTTCTACCACAGTTTAGGTCAGAAAGCGGACAACTTCGCCGTAATTCATCAAGGTCGGCTGTTATCTCTCCTTCCCATGAGCATCCCACAGGATCCCTTCCTTCTAAGGGGAGCCTGTAGCTTTCAGGATGCGCTTCAGTCAGAAGGTCCTTGTAAAGACTGTACCCCGTTTTCGTCCATTGAATTCGCAACTTTCTAGCTTGCCGAAAAAAATACGTTGAAGAAGAAATCCTCTCCGTTTCATACATAGAGTCATCTCGGATGTACGTTGTACACCGCGTGACCATGAAACATCCGAAGGCAACGCGTGTTAAATCCCAGCGTTGGCAGTGTGATGGAGGAGCCGCTATATACACATTGGCCTGACCATGTTCACCCCACCCCTCCCTTCCATAATTTTATTCATAGACTCTGCTAGGCTGTAGGTAAGGTGTTCCGGACTAAGTTAATTCGCATCCTTTTTTTTTTCTTTTCCTCTCCTTAACTGGAGCCCATTATTTGGCTTAATCACTTGGGTGTCTACTTAACCTATAATTGGAGCAAATTTTGAGCTGATACTTTTTTTTATCGAATTCTGAGAAAGTATTAAGTTTTCTCTTTTCTTATATTCTTCGCTTATTTCTACCCTCTATTTCTTTTCTAATTCTAAGAAATAATTGTTATGTTTTTTTTTACATTGATATTTTCTCTTATTTTTGGGAGGGCCATTTATTTTTTCTAACTCATGAAAAGTAATAAGAGTTCTTTGCTTGCATTCTTCACATCTTGTACCAGCGGAACTTATCCGAAATCTTTAAGGAAAATCTATCCCCTAATTTGCATTCCTGATTTAGATAAACGAGTGGTTCAGACATTAAGTATAGATTGTACTGGCTGAGTAGCTGGGGTAAGCTGGGCGCTCTGAGAAGTAGTAGTTAACACAGGTTCCAGGAGCTGTATGGGTTAACCCAGGTTCCAGGAGCTGTATGGGTTAAGCCAGGTTCCAGGAGCTGTATGGGTTAAGCCAGGTTCCAGGGGCTGTATGGGTTAAGCCAGGTTCCAGGAGCTGTATGGGTTAAGCCAGGTTCCAGGAGCTGTATGGGTTAAGCTAGGATCCAGGGGCTGTATGGGTTAACCCAGGTTCCAGGAGCTGTATGGGTTAAACTAGGTTCCAGGAGCTGTATGGGTTAACACAGGTTCCAGGAGCTGTATGGGTTAAACTAGGTTCCAGGGGCAGTATGGGTTAAGCCAGGTTGCCAGGAGCTGTATGGGTTAAGCCAGGTTCCAGGAGCTGATGGATTAAGCCAGGTCCCATGGGCTGCTTGGGTTAAGCCAGGTATCCAAATCCTTAACAGGTGTCAAACGTATAATTTCGTCAGAAACCTACATATCATAGCGATATTTATTGACATGTTTCGCTATTTCTTCCTCTCTGTCTATCTGCCCGCCCCCTCCCCTCTCTCTCTCTCTCTCTGTTTGCCTGTCTCTCTCTCTTTGTGGTTTCACACACACACACACACACACACACACACACACACACACACACACACACACACACACACAAATTTACTGTAAATGATGTTCGTAAAACTTTTAGTGGATACAGTAATTTCCGATTGAAAAAAAGGGAGTCGTTTGCATTGGAATGCATTCGTTGCATTTCACTAATATTGATAGACAGAGAGACAGATAGATAGACTGATACTATCACTGAACTATTTTCTAAATTTTCTGTGTTATCATATCTAGATTATTTAGAATGTGTATATATATATATATATATATATATATATATATATATATATATATATATATATATATATATATATATATAAATATATATATATATATATATATATATATATATATATATATATATATATATATATATATATATATATATATATATATATATATATGCAAGGTATATACACCCTCTCGACAATCGCCGAAAAGAGCCCCAGAGTTTCTGTAATGATATGTCTATATATCTAGAACATTTGTGTGTTGAATGTTTTATCCCACACCATGTGAGTAGGTGGTCCCAGGTGTGGGACACGTGCGAGTCCAGGTTGTGGAGAAATTATTATTTACCTTTGTGATCCTTTATTCTTTCCAATTTGTTTTTTTCGATATGAAGCGAATATATATATATATATATATATATATATATATATATATATATATATATATATATATATATATATATATATATATATACGTTCTGACGCTCTGACGTAAGCACCAGCACCTACGACCAATGTCTTGTTGTAAAAACGCGCGAAATTAAACCAAGTTACATGTTGGTTCTGCTTTAGATAAATATGTGCTCTTCCTAGATCTAACCTTGCCACAGCTGGGGAATTACCTGCGATGCATCGCGATGATTCAGTAATCTCTTCCTCGGAACTCGAAATACAATAGGGTGAAGCAATCTAAGACTACATCCGACCTACCCGACATACCAGCATGATCTATTCCGACGACAAGTGAAAGAAAAACAAGAAAAAAAAGCAATAGAATTGTGTAATAGAGTTTAAGAGCATACAAAACAAGCATATCATCTTAGTATATTACAATGGTGTGGACGCACAACGGGGCTATGGGATACTTAGAAGTTTCTTTGACTTTTGAGAAAAACTTCGGGAGTGAGAACTGGTACAGAGTTATGTACCCTCCCTCATTCCCTCCCTCCCTCACGCCCCTCCCTGCAATGCAAGCAGTGTATTAAAGACTTGGAGGCCTCAGCCTGTGTCCCCTAGTGAGGTAATTACAAACGGGGAGGGGGAAACTACACGCTGTGGAGGAGGGTTTTAAAATGGGAGGAAGGATTTTAGGAATGGAAATTGGATGAGTGAGCGAGTGGGAGTGGGTGAGAACTAGGGAGAGAGAGAGAGAGAGAGAGAGAGAGAGAGAGAGAGAGAGAGAGAGAGAGAGAGAGAGAGAGAGAGAGAGAGAATGTAACTATGCTACAGTGGTAGGACACCTAGCGAACTGATCCGCTTCAGCTGCACCACGTAAATTCCTTTGCTGTCACGGCTTCGAGGTGTGTTCACGTGTTTGCTGGACCAACGCCCTTAGAAACCAGTTCCCTGATCCGTACAGTAAATAGAGACCATCCTGGTTCTCAGTGGTAGACCCCTATCTCTCCACTTTTGAGAACAAGAGATGTTTTAAGGGTACAGAGATCCACATGTTAGTATATTGGATGTGGTACAATACCTAATGGTCGTACCGTCGTAACCTATGTTCGTACCGTCTTGCCCAAGGGTCGTACCGTCATACCCAAGTGTCATACCGTCGTATCCAAGTGTCGTACCGTCGTACTCAAGTGTCGCACCGTTGTCCTCTAACAAAGGTCAATAACCATACCACTACTGCGTTTGCGAAACCGTGAATTATTGGCTTCTATTTCATCAACATTATAAACCTTAATATGGCTGTGGTAGCAAGAGGAACATACATCAGCTGCTAGGCCATAATTGAGCAATGATCTACTGCCATACTGTAAATATGAGGTATAATTTTGATACCTGCTGTCCTATCCATTATCCCCCAACCAGAGACAGGTGGAAGTCGATACTGCAATTCTCAGTTATCAGTGTTATCAGATTACAAGACTATATACGGCATGTATCATATCATATATGATAATTATAATAATGATAATAATAATAATAAAATCAATAATGATATTAATAATAAAAATGTCAATAATACTATCAATAATAATAATAACAACAATAATATGATTAATAATGATTAATGATAGATTATGATAATAATGATAAAATGATAATAATAATTGTAGTAAGGATAATAATGATAATAATGATAATAATAATGATAATAATGATAATAATGATAATAATAGTAATAATAATGATAATGATCGACGAGGCCCTTACTTTTGTCTGTCCGCTGATATTTATTCACTCTCGTTGGAATTCTGTCATCGTTAGTGGACGAAGAAAACCTTGAAGCTGGTATATATATAAATATATATATATATATATATATATATATATATATATATATATATATATATATATATATATATATATATATATGTTATTCTCCCTGAGCAGATTCATAATTTGCTTTAAGAGATTGATCTGAGACTTACACTCTAAAACACATGAAATATAAATATCAACCTACAAGCAAAATAATTAATGCAAATCACTCGGGTTATGGCCTGAAAGTGGCACGTTCCATCAACGACTGTTCATAAATTCCAGGTTCCCCTGACTGCTTCTGTCGCTGTTGTGTTTCCTCGCGTGGCATGGGGATGTGATTGTGTCAGCGAATGAAAAAAGAAAATTCTGAAAGCAAATTATGATTCCGTGGTCTGGAAGTATGCTAATCAATTTCAATTACGCGGATTAGAATGACCAGTTAGCGAGCGCTGAGTAAAGGTAAACATTAGACTCGGTAAGGTTGGTACACTTGTTCACTGTCATCCACATCGAAGCCATTTAACGTTTAGACTCTTTACCATCGTCTGAAACATTCCCAAATTAGTAACTCAAAAGATACTAACACTCTACAACATTATTTGATGTTTAGATTTGTACAGTTGAAAGCATTTTCGCCAAAAGGAGACGATGAATTACTTTTCCAAAACCATACCAGACTTACCAACTATCCCGAATACACCATATATCTTTATCATGTTTTATTTAATTTATCTACTGATAAAGAGATGTAAAACGGGAACATATGTGTCGCTAACTATACATTCACGAATTAAGCACATTTTCCCGTCGTTTGAAATTGAATAAATACCTTTATTGGGTTGATATTGCTCATAGGCCATCGGGGAAGAACTGCGTAGATTAGGAATTCCAGAGACAGTATTTATATCGCGTTAATCTTCTTTTTAGAACACAGAGATATATTCACTTGACCCACATTTAACTCCTGTTAATGTTCTTTAACAGAAATGCACTAGTCGGGACTCGGGATTTCTAAATTCACAGTCACAAACACAATAAAACTGCACAAACAATTTACTTTTATCTAAGTTGGAAGTCACCGATGACGTCACATCCGGTGTCAAATGAGAAACTGAAATACTCTTGCACGCTGTTATAAAACTCTTTGAAAAGAATGTATAGTGTACTGTATGATAATGATCAAGAGATAACCATTTATTTGTTTGCGACGCGACGATAGATAATTATTTTTTTATGCTTTCAGTCTGTCTTACGAGAGATATAAGAGACTCTCATACCCTCTTTCGACAAACTGAATAACTCTCTTTATATGGAATAGTCAAGTATGATACTGAGTATCAAAAAAGAGTGAAGAAAAATTGAAATTCTAGGGAAATGTCTCAGATGGTACATCAAGAAACCCTAAAAAAAGGGACCATCACATCCAGCCAACTTATACAACTTGTACAACTTGTCGTGCGGTGCATTCGGCTAAAACAATATTTTTTCAACTATGCATGTTCAGTGTGCTTTGTATACTATATATACAAGCCTAAGTAATCTTCACAACAAAAATGAGTAAAAGGCATTGATAAAAAAAGCAAAACCTTAAGCAATCCAAAGTAAAAATCATGTTGGGTCGCGGGAAAGTTTTATGAGTTTCTTTATTCGCCACCAGAGGGCCGGAATTGGCGCCAAGATTCACAGCCAGCCGTACGAAGGTGACGGCACTGCTATTTTTCAGATTAAGGGAAGGGAAAATTCGGGACCAGATATTCATGGATGCTTTAGGACATTTCCTTGATTATTTTTCCCGAGGTTATAGTGGGTTTATGCGTCATACATGCATTATGGATATTTCTACCGAGCAAGAGGAAAAAAAATAATTTGTCAATTTCGGCTGGCATCTGAAATATTTCTCTTCCGAGTGACGGGTCACAAAACCATAACACTTTTCCAGATGGAATGGGAAAAAATATGGGTGTCAGATTACTTATACTTGGGAAAAAATAGGAAAATACTAGAAGACCAGAGTTTGTGCAAGACTGCTCTATAAATTCACCTGGTCGATTAAAGTAGGCTTAAACAATTAGATAATGTCCCTGAACATTTACAAATATCCAATCCTTTCTTAGCAAGCAATACTTAATGTATCTGAATGTATTCCTAAATTACTTAGTAACTTTGGAAGAAACATGTGTACGTAACCAAACTTAGATTTACATAAATACCTTCACAAAGTTTGTTACAGATGTCTGTAACGTCGACTATGTTCCCAAATGTTTTCTAGACACTATTATGTCCATCTACCCCTAACTGGCCCTAAGAGATATTATTCTATTATTTAATTTAGGAAATATATGAGCCAGTCCAGCGGGTTTCAGATGTCACCAGGACAGACGGGCTCTGCTAACATCTTCCTAAACCTGAAACGTAATTCTAGAATATTTCTGTATATTAGTTCATAACTCTTAATATAATGAATTTCAGTGTAGGGGGGAGAAAAAATCCTTTCTATTGTGGACAGTAAAATATGGTAAAGGGGAAAAAAATAAAAGAAGAAAAAAATAAAGAATTGAATCAAGCGTTTCATCGTAACTTCATTATTTTCTAATCATATAATTAGACGAAGAAAAAGAAATTAGAAAAACGTAACAAAACCATTGTTTTCTTCCTTTGATTTATAAGATAAACAGAAGCAGCTTAAGAGAATATTAATAAATGTCCAGTTATCCGTAGAGCTGAGAGTGGGGTGGGGGGGGGTTGAGTGGAGTGGGGGTTTGTAGGAGAGCGGGGGGGGGGGGGGGGAGAGGGGAGAGGTGTAAACAAAGCAAACAAGCAACTCTAACCTTAAGGGACGTAAGCAAGACACACTGTTCTCACGTCACAGGAAAAAAGAAAAAAATATAAACGCGAAAGATTTGGCTACAATATATATATATACATTACTTACACCCAATGACTTTGATAAATGTATAGAATATGTGTGTGTGTGTGTGTGTGTGTGTGTGTGTGTGTGTGTGTGTGTGTGTGTGTGTGTGTGTGTGTGTGTGTGTGTGTGTGTGTGTGTGTGTGTATGATCTGTACTAACCAAGATTAAGACATCAGCCATGACCACAACACTATACAACCATAGTTACATGCCTACCATGCAACACCCGCGAGCAATACAAGAAACACTTACTGCTGAGCTGTCCTGTTGCACTCTCTGTACACACACACACACACACACACACACACACACACACACACACACACACACACACACACACACACACACACACACACACACACAAGTGAAGATAGTGGGCGTGGTTGCCAGACGTTGCAACATAAGTACCACAGCAGGTGTGGCCCAGGGAAGACAAAGGCTGATTGGATGAGGAACAATGGGACCTGATGGAGGAGCGCTCCCTCCCTCCTCCCTCCCTCCCTCCAGACAGACAGACAGACACACACACACACACACACACACTCCTTCATGGCCCCGCCCTCAATCCTCTTTCCTTCCTTCCCTCTTCCCAGTTTCTTTGACGTCTGTCTGTGGGGACGTTCCAACAAGCAGGAGGAAGGAGAGAACGGCAGTAGATCGTGGGAGAATTGGTCTATTAAGGAAGAGATTTTGTAGGGAATAAGCTAAAAGAAAACGACTTCCAGGAGAAAATAGGGTGTTGGGAAGATGGTCAAAGAAAATGATTTCTAGGTATTTTGGAGGAGGAGGAAGGTTGGGAGTCAAGCATGTTTATACCTTATTGCCGGGTACATAGAGGTCATTACGATGGTGCTCGAGGAGTAGTGGTTATAGGGCTTTTTAGCATTACCATCGTATACACCGTCGGATTTTCCATTTGCGTTATTTCATAGGAATTATAATTCCTTCCCGGAAGATATACGCACATACGGACGTGACCGGAGTGCGTATGTAGGTAACTAGTTTGTTAACGGTTGAGGCAAACAATTCCACAACTGATGCGAAGATGGAGCCACAGGAAGCCATGGTATGAAGATATACGAGACACGTTGGAGAGAAGATGTAAAGAAATGCTTCTATAGTATAGGAGTATATATATGATAGAAGTATATGGTATAGGAGTTCTGTAGTACAGTGTATGGAAGTATATGGCACAGGAGCCTTATAGTACAGTATAGGGAAGTATGTGGTATAGGAGTTTTATAGTACAGTATAGGGAAAAATATGGTATAGGGGTTTTATAGCACAGTATAGGGAAGTATATGGTATAGGAGTTTTATAGTATAGTATTGGGAAGTATATGGTATAGGAGTTTTGTAGTACAGTGTATGGAAGTATATGGTATAGGAGTTTTATAGCATAGTATAGGAGATATAGGAAATAGACTGAGTGATGGAAGTGAATGTGGCCAGGGAAAACAAGTTCAAAAAGTTGTATGATGGAGAAAGTTTAAGAGATGGGCACCTAATGGTGTCCAACTCCCCTACCCTGTACTGTACAGATAGAGTGTCACAACGAATATAAATATGGACACTTGTATAAAGCATTACATACATATGCAACAATACATATATATATATATATATATATATATATATATATATATATATATATATATATATATATATATATATATATATATATATATATATATATATATATATATATATATACACCAGACCCACGCACATGGGGCCTCGCACACACCAGACCCACGTACATGGGGCCTTGTACACACCAGACCCACGTACATAGCGCCTCGTACACACCAGACCCACGTACATGGTGCTTCGTACACATCAGACCCACGTACACGGAGCCACGCACATGTAAGGATTAGGATTAGCATCTTCAATAAGCCCTCATCTTGGTGTCCACCCCAATAAATGCGGGTGCTGGAAATTGGCTGGACCTGTCGTGGCGGAGTGAGTCATGCCCTTGGAAGTTCCCGAATTAAATTTTACGAGGAATAACTCGTACTTTCCCCCCTTGTTCCCGGCCGGCGCTCTGTCTCTTCCCTCCCTCCTCCACCACCGCCAGGGGACGACCGTCTCTACGTCTCCTCTTTAATTTGATGAATTACTTAGTCTAGCCTGGTAGAGGAATGAGTTCTTTAAGTACCCGCTATTTGCATAGAGCAGCGGATGATTTGCTCGCTGGCGATTCGGTCCCGTCAAAGCCTTGGGTAAATGAAACGCGGGTTGGGATCACCGTAGAGTTTCGCGAGGCCGTGCACCATGGCAGGGAGAGAGAGGGACTGTTTTTCTTGCTGTTTCTCCGTATGCAAATGATGGTTTAGGCGATCTTATATGTTTACATGATGGTTTTGGTCATCTTATATGTTTAAATGATGGTTTGGGTTATTTTATATGTTTAAATGATGGTTTTAGGCGATCTTATATGTTTATTATTCCCGCCCGTTGCTCGATCTACTATATTCTGGGTCAGTTATGATTCACCTCCTTCCAATGCAGGTGAATTTTTATGTTTCTCCGTTTGCGTCTTCTTCACACGTAAAAACTATGGTAAGTAATTATGTATTATCATTAATTAAGGTATCTAAATGCATATAATTACATTAGAGTCATTACAACACGAAACAGTCATTTTCCCAAAAGGTATAAATGATGATGAGTCAACCATCCGTTCTGATATCATTGAATAACCTCCCTCGTCTTCTCGTAACAGCCATTAGAGCAATACGAACTACCTTTCCCACCATCTATCCATCCCTGCCCTGCCTATCTCACCCTGCCAGCCTGGAGCTAGCCAATGACATCTTCCCGTTAGTTATTTTCTGGATGCCTGACTCCGTGCTGGCCGGGTTGTGAGCAGCGCCGGGGACTGCTACTCTAATTGTGAGCCACACCTCATCTCCGGCTCTTCCCTCCCTCCCTCCCTCCCTCCCTCCTCGAGCAGCCCTCTGGTTGTTGATGCTGGTGGTATGTGTGGGATGAGAGAGGGTGGGTGTGAGGGGTGAAGGGAGAGGGAAGAGGAATGGGAAGGGAACAGAAGGTCTTGTAGGATGGGGAGGATTCGTGGGATGGGAAGGAGGAGGAGGAGGAGGAGGAAGAAGAGAATCAGAACGGTGTAAGGGAGGGAGAGAGAGAGAGAGAGAGAGAGAGAGAGAGAGAGAGAGAGAGAGAGAGAGAGAGAGAGAGAGAGAGAGAGAGAGAGAGAGAGAGAGAGAGAGAGAGAGAGAGAGAGAGAGAGAGAGAGAGAGAGAGAGAGAGAGAGAGAGAGAGAGAGAGAGAGAGAGAGAGAGAGAGAGAGAGAGAAGAGAGAGAGAGAGAGAGAGAGAGAGAGAGAGAGAGAGAGAGAGAGAGAGAGAGAGAGAGAGAGAGAGCCCTTCCTTGGGTCGGCATTTGAATAGAAATAGACCCAAGTTCTCAGCTCATAACAAGTGAATAAGACCCACAAAAAAGACAACATCGTCTATGACCCTGGCCCAGCCAGACAATGGGAAGTTTTGATATTACGAACACACACACACACACACACACACACACACACACACATATATATATATATATATATATATATATATATATATATATATATATATATATATATATATATATATATATATATATATATATATATATGTATATATACATACAGAACACAGTCAGTCCTAGCTGTTCATCCTCCTCTTGTGGCTGGTGAGATAAATGGCTTCCTGGCCTAGGCTATATGTAGTGTGTGTGTGTGTGTGTGTGTGTGTGTGTGTACACTTACAAGTAAAGACACAGTATATACATACACAAGGATGAGAGCCGGGGCAACAGGCGTGTAAAAGTTTGTCCCAGCGATGCATAAATAGTAATTACAAAGACACACAGAACAGGAACCCAGAATGCAAAACACACCCAACAAATCCCATCATTTCAACAGCAGTGGCCATGGCTGCTCAACTTCCTGTGTGTGTGTGTGTGTGTGTGTGTGTGTGTGTGTGTCACAACTCATCAGGCCCCTGATAACATTCACACAGGCACGGCACAACACTATACATGCCACCCGCCGTTTATTTAAATGAAACTGATAAAATACAGCTTCACTAATGCAACCATTGTCTTGCTCAAATATATATATATATATATATATATATATATATATATATATATATATATATATATATATATATATATATATATATATAAGACAGAGAGAGAGAGTCACCCCCTTTTCCAAGGTACTCTCTCTCTCTCTCTCTCTCTCTCTCTCTCTCTCTCTCTCTCTCTCTCTCTCTCTCTCTCTCTCTCTCTCTCTCTCTCTCTCTCTCATCATCATCACACACCCGCTTGTCACCTCTCTACTCTCGTGAAATCACTCCTACTTTTGTAATTAGGAAAAAACAAAAATATAGTCTCTCATCACAATATGCCAATAATCCCCTTCCCCCTCATTAGTAAAGATAAACCTCCCCCCCCATTAGTGAAGATAAACACCTCCCCCTCACCCCATTCGTGAAGATAGCCAACATTACATAAGATATCTTCGTCAATCAAGAATGCGAGAACACCCACCTAACCTTGTGTCACCCAGTATGAGGCCAGGGACGTGCAAGCTGACCCTCTGATCAGTGTAAGTCCTGTGGTCCTGAAAGTAGATAACATCAGATAGATGGGTTCTGTCGAGGCTGAGTGAGACAGAAGAAGAGATACGAGATCCCATGTTCAGTGTGGTAATTACAGATGTGCAAGCATGTCATTTTTTCTGGAGACGTACCAGTAGTCTTCATCTATCTAAGTGAACACAAACAATGTTGGTCGTCGACTTGATGTGTTTGAATAGATAAGAGAGGCAGGTCAAGTGGTCAGGGTGTTGCTAAGGGTCATACACTCGTGCTCAAGGGTTTGGTCAAGGGGTTTAATGATGATGAGTCGTTCTATATGTAAGAAATCATGAGTTCCTCGCCCATTACTTGTTCTCATGAGCATTTTTTTTCGCCACAAGAACCTTCTGTACCTCCACCACAACACCACTACCACCACACCACCACCACCACCACACCACACTACCACAGTTACCACACCACACCACCACCACATCACCACACCACCATCACACCACCATAGTACCACACCACACCACAACAGTACCACACCACACCATCACCACACCACACCACCACACCACACCACCACCACATAACCACAGTACCACACCACACCACCACAGTACCACACCACACCACCACAGTACCACACCACACCACCACACTACACCACCACCACGGGTCAGACCGGCTCCACACACCATATCGACAACTTTGCATCACTTTATATGCTGGCCGGGGCAGCTTGGCCGGCCATAACTCAGGCCGACGCTGCCTGGCTCGCCCCGCCCAGGTCCCTGCCCCGCCCCGGTCCCTGGCCCCGCTCCAGCCCCGGGCCCCGGGCCTCTTAATACCATTTGTCCCCCGGCCGCCACCCAGACCAGGCAAATAATCCTTTATCGGCTGGAGGGAGACGGATTAACTGGCTCCTGCAGTGTCTTCTGCTGCCTCCTCCACCCCGCGCTCACTGCTTGACCCTCCTCCTCTTCTCTCATCCACAGTCATCTCTCTCTCTCTCTCTCTCTCTCTCTCTCTCTCTCTCTCTCTCTCTCTCTCTCTCTCTCTCTCTCTCTCTCTCTCTCTCTCTCTCTCTCAGTTTGTCTGTTTGTTCGTCTATCTGTCTTTCTGTGACGTCTGTGCGTCTGTGTGTCTGTCTATCTGTCTGTCTGTCTGTCTGTCTGTCTGTCTGTCTGTCTGTCTGTCTCTCTCTCTCTCTCTCTCTCTCTCTCTCTCTCTCTCTCTCTCTCTCTCTCTCTCTCTCTCTCTCTCTCTCTCTCTCTCTCTCTCTCTCCGTAACCTCAACGAACCCTCTCTAAACTCCTTTATCTTTTCTTCTAATCTTGTCCCCCCCAAAACTCCCCACCTACCCCGTGGATGCCATGCCATCTCCCAGCAATGAAATTTCTATCTCTCATCTTCCTTCACATCTACCTCCCGTCCCTCCTCCCGTCAGCTGGGGGGTTGGATCTTATCCGCGGGGTGTAGCCTCACCTGCCTCATTATCATCACGTAACCTGTCCACGGGCGAACAATGGCCTGTCTCGCTGGGCGGGGCAGACAGGGGAATATATGGATACAGCACGTCTTTCAGCAAAGCTTTAGAAGTGGTTTGTTTGGCGTGCATCATACGGCTCATTAGCATACACACTTTCTCTCTCTCTCTCTCTTAGGATTACCGTCGTATTGTGATCTACCTGATAGCAGCCACGGGTTTGGTTATATTCTCATCCTTCTTTTCCCAGGAAGAACAAGGACGCGTTCAGATACAGTCAGCCGCTCGTCTTGTAAACAACATGATTAGACGTAATCTCTCTCGTCCTCGGAAATCCAACTTGACGAAGATTAAAGCGAGTTTCTTAAAGTTACATTTTTGAAGATGTTTCCATTTTTCTTTTCATTTAAAATCATTAGTTTTGCAAATTTCAAATATGTGTGTGTGTGTGTGTGTGTGAGAGAGAGAGAGAGAGAGAGAGAGAGAGAGAGAGGAGAGAGAGAGAGAGAGAGAGAGAGAGAGAGAGAGAGAGAGAGAGAGAGAGAGAGAGAGAGAGAGAGAGAGGTGGGTGGGTCAGTCATCTGAAATAATGGTCAAGTTATACAGTATGTGTCCACGCCCAGGTGGTGCACACTAGAGTATGAGTTTCCTCAGGAGATTAGGATATGAGGAATGTAATCTTGTAATCTTGGAATACAGTATGTATGAATGTGTGTGTGTGTGTGTGTGTGTGTGTGTGTGTGTGTGTGTGTGTGTGTGTGTGTGTGTGTGTGTGTGTGTACTCTTCTTCCTCTTAGTTCTCTCTTTCTTTTCCTCTCTCTCTCCCTCAGTCTTTCTGTATGTCCACACATCCACACCAAAAAGATACATACACACATACTAATCGTAGCTCACACATACCATACATTCATTGTTGTGAACGCTCGCCAACCTCATAAATCTATATATATAAACTCATACAATTTATCTACCCTCGTACAATTTATATACACAAACCTACATATTTACCCTTACGCAATTTATATACCCTAATCCATATTTACCCTCCAAATCGAAGCCACAGCCATATATATATATATATATATATATATATATATATATATATATATATATATATATATATATATATATATATATATATATATATATATATATATATATATTCATATCTCAACGTATACCTGTACACTCGTAAAATGACAGATATATGAACAGACGCAACACACACTCACAATCCAACACAAACCCACAATATCAACAATGAGGCAGACACAATCCCAATCATCCCAGTCACCCAATCTAACCCATTCATCCCAGTCACCCAATCTAACCCATTCATCCCAATCACCCAATCTAACCCAATCATCCCAGTCACCCAATCTAACCCAATCTCAATACTTCATTCACCTCGTTTTCTCTAGTTTCGTCTCTACCCACAAATTAAGAACGATATATAAGAGTTAACTCACATAGAGAAAAGCAAAAGAAACGAAAAATATATGGAAAAAAAGATGGTTTTCAATTAAAAGTAGAAAAAAGGTTCATGATCTAACGCTGTGAGGATCATGACCTTATATTCTAACATTATTTGTTCAGGCAAAATTCAGCGTGGCATGACACAGATCTGCACACACACAAATATATATATATATATATATATATATATATATATATATATATATATATATATATATATATATATATATATATATATATATATATATATATATATATACATATGATTATTACCAATGAATTATCAAGATGGACGAGTGTGTTGCTGACAATGTACATGTCACAGCAGAATAAACATGGAGGTATCGCGGTAGTTGGAGGAGGGAGGAGGGAGGACGGAGGAGGCAGCATAAGAGGGATAATTAATAGCAGGAGCCTCACCTCTGCAGGAGTCAATTACAAGGGAGACAAACGTGTGACGTCGAGTGGAGCCATGGTCGAGTGTGGGCTGCTGGTGGTGGTGATGACCCAGGCGACCAGGTGGCTGGGCTGCTGGTGGTGGTGGTCGTGACCCAGACCCAGGCGACCAGGTGGCTGGGCAGATGTGGGTCTCCTGCACCATGGGTTGGGCTACCACACAGCCCACTGTCACGATAAGGATGATTTGAGGTACTATGGCCAATATATCAACCATGATTCACGCAAATGTTTCTATCTACCTTGATTCTGATGTAAAGTAGAGCAATCGAAGGTGAAAAAAAAGAAAGTAAATGAAATTTACAAAAGTTGCTACAATACAGAAGGAGGAAAAGGAAATGATATTCACACTTCTGAGATCAGACACTCCCTGAACTTAACACTTCTGGAACAGAGTATAGAAAATTATAGACACACAACTTAAGTTGGGTCTCATTCTTAAAAGGTAAGTCTTCAGACAGCATCATTCCCTCTGAAAACAAATTACGAGTGTGGCCGATGGAAATGGATAATGTGTTAAAAAAAATCTCTGGGCAGGTGAAAGCCAGCAGCTGAGTGAATGCCAAGCTCGCCCACAGAGGGCAGCACGATCACCAACACAAACAGATCACGAGAAGGAGACGTTGCCAAGTCTCCGCCTCTGACTCAGTTACTGACACGGTACATTACTCCTTTACTGATGAGATGTGGCAATAAGTTCACATAGTCTTTATGCTCCATCAGGTTTGAGATCTGAATAAATTAAGGGCAAGACAAATATTTCTCAGAATGACAAAGAAAAACTGTGGCACCTACACTAGATTGTCGGGGCTATGGCTTCTTGGCAGACATGGGAACCATGGGTTCTAACCAGACGTGGGGGGTCATGGGTCCTGGCCATATGTGGTGGGTCTTTCAGGTCATTGGGCTGTGAGCAGGATTCTGTCCCAGGGTCACGGATCCAGCGGGTTCCCGGCAAGACGTGGTTCTCCCAGTATCCAGCTGGGTTAATAATTGGCCTCTGAGAGAGAGAGAAAAAAAGAAGCGAGGAAAGAATCTAAGTTTACATGGCTGACGAAGAAAATACGTCGAGGTTTTTTTTTTTTTTCCTGTGATGGACTAACTCAGTGAGGGTATTGATGGGCGAATTGTCGGAAGGGGGGAAGGGCGCTGCAGCATCCATGCATTTTGTCAAAGACGACCATCTGGAGGGTCCTCCTCCTTCAGTAGTTGCTAAAGTGATGATCCTTGAGAAACGCCTGCGTATGTGTGATCACCCTATCTATACTGTACGGAGAGGTGGGGGGGAGTTCTACCACTCGTGGGGTCCTATTATTTGAACTTCCTCTACCAACTTCTAAAAGAAATTTGAAGGCTGAAATCCTTTACATATTCATCGCTCAGTTGCTTCCATTCACCCACTACGTTTATACCATAAAAGTTCTTTATTTAATTTCTCTCAGATTCCTTGCTTAAGTTCATGTTATCATCTGGGCATTTTTCGAAATTGCTCGCAGTTAACGTTATCAAGTTCCTTTAAAATCATTAAGTTTGTGGTCAGGTCGCCCCTTACTCCTCTCTCTTCCATGGTGGACACATTTATGGCCTCTGACTCTCACTGTAACTCAGCTGTCTTCAGTGTGTTAAAGTCTTGGTTACACTCCTATAGACCTTCTCTATCCATTCTTTGTCAAGCTTTAAGTTCGGTGGCTAAGCCTGAGATGTCTATTCCAGTGTTGGCCTCATGTTGGATGTGAACAGCTTTGCTGGATGTTCCCTCACCTCTGTGCTGGAATGGGAATATTCCAGTATCTGTCGTGACACAGTTTGTTTTCTTTACTGCTCTCCTGAGGTGAAGGTTCTGGTGTAAGACTAGGTAAGATGCTGACGCCCACGTCCTTTTCATAAACGTCTTGCATCGTCTGTGTGTGTGTGTGTGCGTCTGGCGAGAGGATTGGGGGGGGGACGACGACGTAGGAGAGAGAGAGAGAGAGAGAGAGAGAGAGAGAGAGAGAGAGAGAGAGAGAGAGAGAGAGAGAGAGAGAGAGAGAGAGAGAGAGAGAGAGAGAGAGAGAGAGAGAGAGAGAGACAGTAATGAAAGTCCAACGTCACTCACAGTGTTTATCTCACGTCACATGAAATGATCATTTATGTGTTATTCATGATCGTTCCGGGCAGTGTCAAGATTATGTCTCGGTCTGGGAGAGAGATTATCAGATTATAAAATACACTGAAATTATGCACACACGCACAAAAATTTCCACTTTCATATAATTCGAAATGGAGACTGCTCATTGCTAGGTCACCACGACGCTCAGAGGAAGCTTGTGGAACGTAAGTTGAAGAAGGATAGAAAGAATCATAGAAAGCTATATATATATATATATATATATATATATATATATATATATATATATATATATATATATATATATATATATATATATATATATAAATATATATATATGTGTGTGTGTGTGTGTGTGTGATTGGATGTTTCCTGGGGCTACCTTGCTGACGCGGGAAACGACGATTAAGTACATAAATAACTAAATATCTACAGTATTACTCATAGTTTCTCTACGTCGATTTTCCTGTCGTGTGAAGGTATTTTTAAGGCTCCCGTGAGTACCTTTGACACCGTGGCATGACCTACCCCTCTCACCCTGGCAGCACCTAGCTTGGATGCTGCCACCTACATCAAATCAATACCAGAAAACATTCAGCCACGGAGTTCCTCTCCCAGTGGGAGGTTATGGGCCAGACCTTGAGTGTGAATGGCTACCACCAACATGGCGAGCGACCCAACTTCGTCTACTATTTCACTCACGCCTCTTAAAAAGCCGCGAGGTGGGTGTACTTCCGAGCCTTGATCATGTGAGCATGAGGGTAGAAGCCTGCCACTGGCACTACGTAGGTAGCCAGGTTAAGGAGGGATGTAAGTGAGGGAAGACTTTCTCGTCATTTTGACACATGTTTTTTTATGGTTTTCTGGGTGGAGGATTTAACAAGCACGGAGATGTCGATTATGCTGGCGTCTATGACCCTTTCCTGGGAGTTCATTTCTTCTGGTTCTTGTTACGTCACTTCAGAGTTCATACAGGGAACTGCGCCTTATTGTATCGTCTACATGATTAGTACAGGAGGTTATGTGATGAGGGGAGAGGTGAAGGGTCGATCAATCTGTAGCAGACTTTACTGGTGTACAGGATGTGAACACGACTTCCACTGTGTTTTAGATAGAACTTGTGTGTGTGTGTGTGTGTGTGTGTGTGTGTGTGTGTGTGTGTGTGTGTGTGTGTGTGTCTGTGTGTTTGTCTTTATATGAAATGTAGGCACAGACACAGAAAGAGACAAACAAACAGAGAAACAGATGCTAATACAGAAAGACAGACTGAAATATGACCATACACATACACAGTTATACACCGACCTACGT
>NC_092246.1:5677500-5737500 GCF_036320965.1 Panulirus ornatus | reverse complement strand
GGATTCTCGTGGGGGAAGCGAAGGATACAGGAGACCCAGTATTGCCGAGGGAAAGAAGAGGATCAGTACATAAGAAATGAACGAAAAGAAGAGAAAGGATGAGAGACCATGTGAGGGAGATAGTGGTCGATCTTGAAGGGAGGTTTTAGGGAGGGGAAGAGAGCGGGTAGAGGGAGGGAACAGAGAGGAGGCTGGAGGGAGTAGTGAGGTGGGGAGCAAGCAGGGGAGGAGGAGAGGAGGGAGTCAGTGCTAGTAAATGGTTTATGAGCATTGTTTGCCGTCCTCTCCCTCCTCCACCCTCTCTCACTCCCACCCCCACCCCCCTCCCCTCCTCCCGCAGGAGCAGGAACACAGGCGTAACCCACAACGCCCTCATCCCTCCCCCACTCCACAGCACGTGACGCCACTGCGAGAGATGCCAAGTCAAACGCCCCCTCGTGATGCGGCCTTCTCTCTCTCTCTCTCTCTCTCTCTCTCTCTCTCTCTCTCTCTCTCTCTCTCTCTCTCTCTCTCTCTCGGCTGTGTTGTGTGGGGGTGGCAAGAGAACAGAGGCACAGAGATGACGGTGGTAAGAATAAAACAAAAAACTCTTGACTCATAGAATGATACCTGTAAACCGTATATGTATCCAAGGAGTGCAAATGAGGTCGCTCCTGTATTTAAAGCGACGTATCATTTATATTTCATCTATGCTGTTGCACAGCTAACCCTAATAGATCATTTCAAATATATATACAATCCATTTGAAGAAAAAAAGGAAAAAAAAGAGCATTTTGCCCCAAAGTAAATCGTTTTATCTTAGAAAACAGACGTAATAATATTTCAAGACTGGACCAGTACCAAACCATAAGTAAATGGCACGTCTGGAGGAGGTGTCTGTGATTTACCTGTGGCACCGTCAGGAGCGCCGGGCCCCTCCCACCTTAGTCCTGCTCTGCCACCAAGAATAGTGTTGTTACTGACGACACTCACCTGGTGGGTAGAACACCTAGCCACCGTTCACCTGTTCACAGGAATGTCTTACACTGATCTTACGACAGACCAAAATATTCTGACCAGTAGAATAGTCTAATATCTTTTTTCATTAGAATTGCCATAAAATCAGCGTACATTACTCCTACGAACGAATCTTTCTTCTTGAATTTATATTCTAATGAATGGTAACCAGACCCTCCAGGCGATTGTCGTCCGTAATAACACTGTGTCGAACATTAAAATGATGTTAATCATTTTCTTCAAGGATTGAGCACTGCAAAGGCGGGTGGCTGACCACTGTTAATGATATCATGGACACCTTCACCTGACACGCTATTCAATTAAGGTTTGTACCTGGTCTGTGTGTCTGGCATATATCACCATTACCCCGTTGCTTTCAGTGTCCTCTATCTCACCATCTGTGGGATCTGGAGCCTTTGAACTCGATGGTATGAGCCCCGAAGCACGACGGTACGAACCCTGAAGCTTGACGGTACGATCCCTGAAGCACAACGGTACGAGCCCTTGAACACGATGATTCGACCCTTGAGCACGATGATTCGACCCTTGAGCACGATGATTCGACCCTTGAACACGATGATTCGACCCTTGAGCACAACGATACGATACGTTTCTGTGATAGCTTATCCTTTCACTCGACTTTGAAGGGTCGTACCGTCGTGCTCAAGGGTCGTACCGTCGAACTCAAGGGTCGTACCGTCGTGCTCAAGGGCCGTACCGTCATACTCGAGGGTCATACCATCAAAGGTCTGCTTTCTGACTTTGAGAAGATGATTGCAGAACATTCTTCCAAAAGGTCAATTCAAGAATACATTCACATTTTCCCTTCAAGCAAATATGTAACGTTTTCCATATTTTCGTAGGCAAGATAAGAAGTGGTTTGTGAACTCTGTGACCGCATGTTATCTCAAAACATTTTTCTGAGTTGTGATAAATCCTAAGGAAATATCGAGAGCTAGAAAATGTTGCCATATCCGCTATGATTCCTCGTCACGAAAAACAACAACAACAACAACAAAAAAAAGCATTGCCTTTCTCACTCTCTGAATTGGTCCAATTATGGCCAACTCTGTCCACGAGAATGATCCTCATAGCAGTTGGTGTAGCATAGTTTTGTATCCCCTCCACTCGGGAGGTATAGGCTCCGTCATCCCTCCTTGTAACAAATAGAAACCTGAGGGATATGGATAATATTCAAGATCAAAATCTAATTACGTATGTTTTCAAAAGCCAGCCATAGTCAAAGTGTGATGGGTGAGATGAACACCTGTGTATAGTAATATACACAGGTGTTTGAACTGAACGAAACATTCATTCCCATTTGACCAAATTCTGAACATGTGATGCTGGTATTATTGGTTGGGGAGGAATATATGTATATATATATATATATATATATATATATATATATATATATATATATATATATATATATATATATATATATATATATATATATATATATATATATATATATATATATATATATATATATATATATATATATATATATATATATATATATATATATATATATATATATATTTCGGGGGGAGAAAAGGAAGCGAATGATGCAGGTCAAGCGAGAAGATAGCAATTTCGCTGCGACATTGAAAAAAAAGAAGCATATGAGGATAAAGAGAGAATGAAGAAAGAAGAATGAATAGTAGGAAAGAAATGAATGAAAAATAAAGAAGATACACCGAGTCGAAGAGATACATCAACTGAGAGATGGGAGAATCAGAGAGATTTAAGAAGAGAACGACTTACAAAGTGAGAGAATTATGAGAAAGGATAAAGTGCCTTAAACCATCAAATAGATTACAAAGTGAGGCGAAGAGGAAGGAGGATAAATCTTACAGCAAAATACTTGAGTCTCGTAAGTACATTAAGAAGGATGAGGTCATCCAACGTGACCTGAGGTCAACCCTTGTAGGAGCGTTCCTCTGTTACTGCCATACAGGCGTAGCACAGTGCTGTTGTGAGACGTATGGTCTACTGTTGTGAGACGTATGTTCTACTGTTGTGAGACGTATGGTCTGCTGTTGTGAGACGTATGGTCTGCTGTTGTGAGACGTATGGTCTACTGTTGTGAGACGTATGGTCTGCTGTTGTGAGACGTATGGTCCACTGTTGTGAGACGTATGTTTGCTGTTGTGAGACGTATGGTCCACTGTTGTGAGACGTATGGTCTGCTGTTGTGAGACGTATGGTCTACTGCTGTGAGACGTATGGTTTACCGTTGTCTGACGTATGGTTTGGTGTCTTTTGAGGTATAGTTTACCGTTGCGCGACCCTGTTCCGCTGTAACACGTCCGTTGCTCCAACTACCGCACGTCCGTTGCTCCAACCATCGTACGTCCGTTGCTCCAACCTTTGCACGTCCGTTGCTCCAACCATCGCACGTCCGTTGCTCCAACCATCGGACCACCTTCGCTCTATCTGACAACCACAAGAGCCACACAAATCTGGTCCGTAGCAGCTGGAAGTCTCAAATTAAAAGGAGACAAATCTCACTGTGTATTAGTCAACATGATTTATCCTTCCAAACGTCGCCAATGTTGCCACATGTAGCTAAGTCAGCCGACGAGGAGGAATGGGTATTAGAGGAACGGAACGACACGCAGACATGCAAGGTAAAAAATTCTGTTCCATTTGATTCCACTGTGTGTTACTCTTCCCACGCGACTTTGATGGCGACGGGTGAGAGAGAGAGAGAGAGAGAGAGAGAGAGAGAGAGAGAGAGAGAGAGAGAGAGAGAGAGAGAGAGAGAGAGAGAGAGAGAGAGAAAATACTCGTTCAGAATATCAAACGCCTGAGAGCACGTTCCTTTTAATGGTAGAAATCTATAAGTATGGAGTCCGAATCCTGGCTTCCTGGAATAATATATTGGTTTTCTGTAGCCTGTGTGTGTTGTGTGTGTGTGTGTGTGTGTGTGTGTGTGTGTGTGTGTGTGTGTGTGTGTGTGTGTGTGTGGAGTGCTGGACGCCTGCTTCCAAACACTTGGCTAATGACCTCTGCTTCAGGTGCACCAACCAATGTATATATATATTCCTATGAGTCCACGGAGAAATGAAACACGATAAGTTCCCAAGTGCACTTTCGTGTAATAATCACATCATCAGGGGAGACACAAGAGAGAAATATAACAGTCAGTTGACATACAACGAAGAGACGTAGCTAGGACGACTTTACCAAGTAAGATAAATGTCCGTTAACTCAAGCCCTTCATGAAATGTGCAGGAAACACACATGGATTCTATTATGGCAGACGGAAAGACAGACAGACAGACAAACAGACACAGACAGACAAAGTAGAACGCTTGCGGTCGTTTGATAGCTATTTCAGTGTAAAGTGTAGTGTCCACAAACACAAATATATGTGTAAAACTACTTTGACTTCAGTGAACTGTAGTTGAATTGTAGAGCTCAGACATACAACACTAAAATCTACAATTCAGAATTGGTAGGAAAACTACGTTTGACTGGCTAACAACCCAACAGGAAATAAAGATATTTCAGAACCAGGACTGAACCAGGGCATGTGAAACGTCCTGGGTAAACCATGGAAAGGTCTGTGGCGCCTGGATGGGGATAGGGAGCTGTGGATTCGGTGCATCACACATGACAGCTAGAGAATGGATGTGAGCGGATGTGCCTTTCTTTGTCTGTTCCTGGCGCTACCTCGCTAACGCTGGAGACGATGATCAAATATGGAAACACACACACACACACACACACACACACACACACACACACACAATTTCATAATAAAAACAATTGTAGTGTTGATATAGAACTGTATTCTAATGATAGGGAACAGATCGAAATATTGATTTGCTCTCTCTTTTGGTCTGTCTAAAGAAAATGGGATAAAGGAGGTTAACGTAACACCTTGGGTATAACCTAGCGACCCTTGAGCACGCCAGGGCTATAGACGTTTATGCACGACACTACGACCATTTGAGCTCGACGGTACGACCCTTGAGTATGATGGAACGACCATTGAGGCATGGTGGAACGACCCTTGAGGCATGATGGAACGACCCTTGAGGCATGATGGTTCGACCCTTGAGGCATAACAATACTACCCTTCATCCTGACGAAATGACTGATGAACACGAAGGTCTGACCTTTGGGTTAAGGTAGCCTGGCCCTACAACCCAATCGTAAAAGGTTCGTGTCAGATGCTGGGCCATCATACCCTAAGGTCAAATCCTCGTGCTTATAGGTCGTACAATCGTGCTTAAACGATTGTTATCTTGTATAGAAAGGTCAGGAGGCATAGTTAGCATTTTGTTCACCCATAGACGACGTCAGAACACTCGCTAACCAGCCTCCGGAGATGACCTTCCTCAGTATAGCTGGCCCCGAGACGTACTTGAAACCTGCTATAAAGTTTCCTCCTATTCCGCTCGATAATAGCCCTCACAGCTAACAATAGCGTGTCATCAAACCTCAGTCCTGGGAATCTATATACACAGTTCAGCTCCAGATGTAATCCGTTTCCTGTTAATATTATGATGAGCCATAATGCTCAGCATTGTCTCCTGAGGCAGCCCCTTTGCCCCCTCCTCTCTGGCTTCTGTCTGGGATTTACCTCCTGTCTGCCAAAATGCCTCGGCCTTGTTAGTTCAGTCGTTTCTGTCTTCGTGCGTAGCTGTCGTCTGTCCAAGTGGTGTACAGCTAGTCTTTTCCAGGTCTTCTCTCTCTCTCTCTCTCTCTCTCTCTCTCTTCTCTCTCTCTCTCTCTCTCTCTCTCTCTCTCTCTCTCTTCTCTCTCTCTTTCTCCACTTTTTCATGATACGTCTTGCAAGACTATTCTTCCTCCATCCAATTACCAATAGTCGTCTCGCCTCTGTCCTTCGTGGATCACACACCTCAGTCCTCTTGTGAGAGAGGATTCACATGTCCAGGCAGCCACAGGATGAGGACAAATGAGGAAGGGAGAATGAGGAGCAGGCTGTGAGGCGGTATGGAATAAATGAGATGGTGAGATGATGAACGTGGGAAAGTTGGCGAAAAATATAGATGCATCTTTGTCGAATTAATTACTATTAACTTAAAGTAACATTAGTGATATGAACTTATACTACCTCCCCAGTTTGACCCATAACGCACTCTTATGGCTTCATATAACACACCCTAATCCCCACATCATGCTCCTATTAACACACACACATTTCCTCAAGTATGACCCTTCACCACGCACTCTCGTCTTCCAATCTCACACTCCTAAAGCACTCTGTTGATATCTCTCTGTATATATAGGCTATTTATCTCTCTGTGGAGGTACACTCCTGCATCCCATTTCCTCTGGTGTTCCAGACTTCACCATTTCTAGGGATGACTACCACAATTAATATAGCATTAAGACAGTCATTACATTCTTCTTGTTTCGTGACTCATATTGACCAGTCATATGGTAATGACGGTAGATACCATGTTCCAATGAGAGACAGAATTCGTCTCAGTGGGGCATAATATCATCCAGTGGGTATTTGTAGTTTCCAGTGGATTTTAGTCTGACAAAGTGAAATATAGTCGGTTCAGTACGTATGAGTCCGTTCCAGGGGAACAGAGGTTTGCGTTACTGGTAAATAGTAGCTTACTTCAGTTAATTGTAAGTCCATTCCAGTGAGGGAACAGGTCTGTACAGAATAGTTTGTTCCAGTGGATGTAAGCCGGATCTAATAGAAATATCACTTTCCAGTAGTTGTTAGTCTGTTTAGTGGGAAGTAGTCCACTCCAAAAGGTTTCAATCCATTCCAGTGAGCTTTAACCCATTCCAGCGATATGCCCTTCAGCAAGAGGTCCACAACAAGCATAGAATACTTAACTAACGACACTAATACAACCCTCCAAACACGAACGAATATCGAGTAAAGACTAACACGAACGAATATCGAGGAAAGACTTTACTGAGAAAACTTTGGGCTATCGTGAAAATACGTTCGCCACTGGAAAAAATAACGGAAAAGAGATATATGTGGTAGAGGAAGCTCATGAAATCTTACGAAGATGATCATTAAATATAGACCAGCCTGTATCTCCCAGCGACTTTTGGCAATGATTCTGTGAGAATGTATCTCAGAGTTTCATTCAAAGTTTTCGACCTATTTGTGTAGGATAACATATTTACTCATAACTAAAGTGTCATTATTCCTTATATATTGAACAAATATTTGAATAGATTTGTATCTGACTATATTCCATTAGCTGATGTTCCTTTGTCTAAAATAAGCTAATATCTGCATTGGTCACTGAATCACTCCGATGGTTCGGATGGATCCGAATCTGTTTCGTTTGGATCAAACGGGGTTTCATCAGACATCTCTAGTTATGTTCTCTTTAATCTCTTCCATTCTATTTACCTTTTTATTCGGCTGATGATTTCTCTTCTTCTTCTTCTTCTTCTCTCTCTGACCTTCCCGCCCTTAATCATAACTACTAAAGTATCTCTCCCTCCTTTTTCTAACTCCTTTAATCCAATGATAGATTTCCCTTCGCTTGTGTAGCAGAGGAAGGCTATATCTATCACCCGAAGCCCGCTGTTGATGATCGGGACGAAGCCCATGTGATCTCTCACATCAAAGCCGATTACCGTCAGGGACATCCGGGTATGAGGAAGACCTGACGGACGTGGCGGAATAGAGAGTTGAAATAAAGGAAGGCAGTCATGCGGGGCGAGGCGAGGACCCCAGGCAACAGAAGGGGAACTACTGAAGAGCGATTGACCCTAGCGAGGAAAATGAGACCCCAGGCAACAGAAAGACTGCTGAACAGCATGATGGTACGAGCCTTGAGCACGTCGGTACGATCCTTGAGCACGACGGTACGATCTTTGAGCACGACGGTGCGACCCTTGAACACGATGGTATACGACCCTGGAACACGACGGTACGACCCCTAAACACGACTGACTGGTCGCGCCCTTTGGAAATAAAAACATGGAAACATAAGGACACAAACTAAGAGAGAGAGAGAGAGGAAAAGTGATATGTGGAACTGGAGTTCATTTGGTTTGTCTTATTATTCAGAGGACTGTTTCTGGCTGACGGAGTCTCCTCTCGCACCACAAGCTCGACCCATTCCGTGGCAACGCATCGACAGGTGAAAGGAAGCTCCTGAAAGAGGTGCCGTCTGTAGAAAATGGCTCATATGTTGTGCCCTGATGGAGAACTCTCGCCTCAGTTGTTCCGTGGTGGGTCGGGGTGTTCAATAGGGTTTCCATTTGGACGTAGAAATGTGATTTTATCAATTGATATGTTGCATTACTTGCCACAACTCCCTCCATCTCGCCAGTGTTGCTTTTAATTTACATGGGAGAAAAACTGGGTCACAAGATGTCAAGAGGTCATGAACTAGCAGCAGAAATAATTATATATATATATATATATATATATATATATATATATATATATATATATATATATATATATATATATATATATATATATATATATATAAACAAAGACCATTGGAAAATGCTCAAAGGTCCTACCGTCGTGCTCAAGAGTCGTACCGTCGTGCTGAAGGGTCGTACCGTCGTGCTCAAGAGTCGTACCATCATGCTCAAGGGTCGTACCGTCGTGCTCAAGGGTCGTTCCGTCGTGCTCATGGGTCGTCTCGTCGTACTGAAGAGATAGGTTATCGTCCATTCCCTTATCTTTTATCGATGAAACGAACCTGTTCTTCATTAATTCACGAATCTGCTAATCACTCCTAATTATCAGATGAATAATATAATCACATTATGACTACATCGTTGCTAACGCTGGCTTGGCAAGGACAGCGGTGTTGGTAACGTCGGGGAAGGCAATCCATTCATCCATCGTGTACGGCTGAACATCGTCTTGGTTGAAGGGTTGATGACCTAAAGAGGTCTCGTTAATTACTCCCTGGCCTTCTTACACGCCACTGGCTGCATGATAAATTGTCTAGGTAATCAAGAATTCATTTCAAGAGTTACTCTTGTGTTTTGCCATGATGTTTTTCCATGTGTTTTGCGATGATGTGATCCCACATCGAATGCGCACCGTAGGGGCCTCGTTGGCGACACTGGCTCTGTCTCTTTGCTATCTCTCTCTCTCTCTCTCTTTTCTTCCCTCACACATTCTCTTTTTTTTTTTCCTCGCTCACTTTCTTTAGAGTCATTAAGGTTCTTTCTCTTCTGTCTCCTTCTGTTTTCAAGCTTTTGTCTCCTTCTTTCAACTTCTTTCTTTCTCCTTTCTCTCTCTTCCCCCCCTCTCTCTCTCTCTCTCCCTCCCTCTTAGCAGACGGTACACTACAGTCACTCACTCACCCCCTACAATAACGTGTGTTAGAGAGAGAGAGAGAGAGAGAGAGAGAGAGAGAGAGAGAGAGAGAGAGAGAGAGAGAGAGAGAGAGAGAGAGAGAGAGAGAGAGAGAGAGAGAGAGAGAGAGAGAGAGAGAGAGAGAGAGAGAGAGAGAGAGAGAGAGCATGATAGAGGGAGGCACAAGGAGCGGGGGGAGCGGCCATCATACAGACACCTCACATTCTCCAGGAACCACACGTCGTCCTCGACCTATTCCTCACCTCAGCCGTGTCCCGGGCGGGACCCCGTGTGAACTTATGTAGTTACATGTTAACGAAGTCCACACGTGAGGCGAAACCACCAAGACTTGCCACTCCAACATGCCTTGTTGCTTGTTGTACACACACACACACACACACACACACACACACACACACACACACACACACACACACACACACACACATATACATATATATGTATATATATATATATGTATAGGTGCTTGCTATTGTGTTACTCTCATGATACAAAACGACACAAAACACGTCGCTGATCTTATCCTGGGTATTTCCTAGCGTGGCTACCGTCACAAACTCCGGCTCTTGAGTTCCAATTTTGATTCTTATTGATTTCCTTTAATTGCACAGGTGGGAGGAAGGGCGGGGCCAGCTGCCGGCGGGAGAGGAATCCCAGGGAGTGGGCGAGTGACCACAGGAAGAAGGATGCAAAGCAAAACTCCTGTGGATGAAGGGAGAGGGAGGTGTGAAGAGAAAGGTTAGAGGAGTCCTGTGGGTCCAAGGAAGAGGTAGAGGAAAGGAGAGGGTCTAGGGAACATGGAGAAGGAAGGAGAGGGCCCAGTGGATGAAGGAGGAAGGAGAGGGCCCAGTGGATGAAGGAGGAAGGAGAGGGCCCAGTAGATGAAGGAGGAAGGAGAGGGCCCAGTAGATGAAGGAGGAAGGAGAGGGCCCAGTAGATGAAGGAGTTGTAGGATGAATGACTCACTATACACATCTCGAGCTTCCCTTTCATCATCATCATCAAGAAAGTCTTGGCAATGAAGCCAAAGCAAAATTCACTGTAGAGTGTAAACCTACCCAGTCCTCTTGACTCACGAGATTAGAAGTGTTAACAGAAAATATAACTGGACAAAATTAAAGTTAGGATGGAACAATTCTAGAATATCGAGGTACATATATTGCAGGCAATGTTGATTTTTTGTTCATGAGCCACACGTGTTCAGTTCGGCTTTGTTTATTCCCTTTTCCTCCTTATGAGAGAGAACATACGTTGTTTTTCCTTTGTGTTTCCTTAGTTTCTTATCATTTGTTTCTTTGTCGTCTGGTGAACGTAATGTTTATCCAACGCCCAGCAACCCCAAGCGCCATAGCCCCTCAGTGCTAACACGTTCAGTGCCATCCCTCAGCGCCAGCACCCACCAGTGCCACACAGCCCCCCTCGTTGACAACACCGTCAGTGCCACCTCCCAAGTGCCATTACCTTTCAGTGCCATTGACATTAACGATCAAGTCTCTGTGTTAAGGTACACACGTGGGAGTAAAGACATGTTACACATCCATAAAGTTAAGGGACGGGGCAACACGAGTGTATAACTCTCTCTCTCCCCATAACACACAAATTGTTATCACGAAAAGTAGATAGTAACTGTAGACAGCACACAGAAGATGAAGTAGATATTAGACAAATCCCTTAGGAACGGTGATACTACCACTCCACACTCTTCCCTGTGTCTCATCTACCTTAATCCATCCAATCCCTCATCACGCATACATCCTCCACTTCTATACCCCAGTCGGCGATCTGACCCAATCCCCCAATCCTTAAATCCAGTCTTACACTCCCCCTTCCTTTACACACCCCTAATCCTACCCTCTTCTTATTTGTATATCCCCGCCGCTTCCGTCCCTAAATCCCAAGCTTCCTTAGTCCGGCTGTCAATCACCCCTTACTCCCTCGGCTATGGCAAGGAGGAGGAGGATGAGGAGGAGGAGGCCAAAGAAGACGTCGAGGAACCATAAGGGCCAACAATAAGTCGACAAATTTGTTTAATCCTAAGAAGAGGCAAGCGAGTTATGGCGGCGCTAAATCATTGGTAATGGCTCGAAGATTTTCCCACAGAGGCTACACAAGACTTTCGTATTGTGCTGTTGGGCCGTGCGTGTGTGTGTGTGTGTGTGTGTGTGCTTGTGTGTTATACGACCCTACGTTTCCCTCTAAGGGGTTTCTGTAGCTCGAAGGCTGCGCTACAAGCAGTAGCAAGGGACTGATGGATTTCCTTTGGTGTGAGAATCTCTCTTCGACGAGAGAGAGAACTCTTCTTTTCTTCTATTTACAATGACATGACCTTGCCTGGGGTGCGATCACCGTATACCCTCATGCTGGTGGGGTCCGGTAACACACACACACACACACACACACACACACACACACACACACACACACACAAACATTTCAATATAAACGAACATTTTATAACTACACAAAGTTTGTTGCCGTCAGTCATGTAGTAGTTTGCTGGTTATCAATTACAAGACTTTTCATCTGAAATCAACTTTCCTTTGATATCTACAACATAAATACGAATGGCTCAACCCGTGATGACGCGAGAGTCAGGTTTTCATTAACGTGATTAAATATATAAAGGATTCTCATGTATCTTGCTGGCTAAGGCTGATGGTGTGGTGTCTGTGCGTACGTTTGCCTCCGTCTGTCTGTCTGTCTGTCTGTCTGTCTACCGTTTGTCTGTCTGTTTGTCTGTCTGTCTGTCTGTCTGTCTGTCTCTCTCTCTCTCTTTCTCTCTCTCTCTCTCTCTCTCTCTCTCTCTCTCTCTCTCTCTCTCTCTCTCTCTCTCTCTCTCTCTCTCTCTCTCTCTCTCTCTCTCTCTCTCTCTCTCATTCTTCCTCTTGCTGTGTATGTCCCTCTCTGTTTATCGACCTTTCTCCTCTTCCACCCGTCCCGTTCTCAGCTCGTGTCTCTCTCCATATTCATCTATTCTGTATCTATCTGTCTGTCATGTACGTACGTATGTATGTATGTATGTATGTAAGCATGTATGAATGTGCTTGCATACCTAATACCTCCCTGCCTATATGCTTGCATTTACACACACACACACACACACACACACACACACACACACACACACACACACACACACATACACATACATTTACTGAAGATAAAGAGAATATAATAATGACTACGGGAAAGCTCGTATAATGCCTTCCTTAAGAACTTACAGAAACACAACCATAGGAAAAAAAAATGATGAATATCATAAAAATTGAGAAATTTAGACACATTTTCTTCTAAAATATACCACTGAGTTATAGTCTTCAAAACTAGTTAGATCTAGTATTCTATAGAAAGCCGCCATCGTGATATAAAGAAATATAGAAAAAAGATAGAGAAACACTGAGTGCAGATAGCAGTAGTGTTTTGTTACCATACAGGCAACACACACCTGCTCTTAGACGTAAGAAGAAGTCTGGGTAAAAATGGAGTAACACAGTAAGACCAGCAGCGGTGTTATGCCTGACCAGTTCACGCTAAACGCTAGCTCATTGTGAACTGAAATATCTATCTATTCATCTATCTATCTATCTATCTATCTATCTATCTATCTATCCATCTATCTCTCTATCTATCTATCTATCTATCTATCTATCTATCAATCTATCTATCTATCTATCTATCTATCTATCTATCTATCTATCTATATATATATATATATATATATATATATATATATATATATATATATATATATATATATATATATATATATTTTTTTTTTTTTTTTTTTTTTTTTTATACTTTGTCGCTGTCTCCCGCGTTTGCGAGGTATATATATATATATATATATATATATATATATATATATATATATATATATATATATATATATATATATATATATATATATATATATATATATATATATATATATATATATATATATAAAGATATAGAAGTGCATATGTGTGTGTGTGTGTGTGTGTGTGTGTGTGTGTGTGTGTGTGTGTGTGTGTGTGTGTGTGTGTATCATGTCTAAGAACTGCTTCATTAAAAGGCCGATCTCAACGTGATCTTGTGGGATGATATTTTGGAACTAGGGGCTTTTTAATGGGGGTTTCATAGACCTTTCCGTCCCCCCCCCCCCCACATCTTCCATGTAGGAGGGGTCGGGGATAACATGTTATCGTATGTGCTTTGGGGTGGGTCGTGGGCTGGTGTTATGTTATGTATCGTCGGTTGTTTCCTGTGTTTGACGTAGCGTTGACGTAGCGTTTACGACACGCCTGGAGAAGACCTGAGCAGTACCTTTGGGAAGACCTGGGAAGGAATTAAGGAGGACCTGGGAAGGACCTGGGAAGGACCTGGGAAGGACCTAAGAAAGACCTGAGGAAGACATTGAGAAGACCTGGCAAGGACCTGTAGAAATGTATCAGTAATAATAATGTTTGTGATATATATATATATATATATATATATATATATATATATATATATATATATATATATATATATATATATATATATATATATATATATATATATATATATATATTCTTTTTTCTTTCAAACTATTCGCCATTTCCCGCATTAGCGAGGTAGCGTTAAGAACAGAGGACTGGGCCTTGAGGGAATACCCTCACCTGGCCCAATTCTCTGTTCCTTCTTTTGGAAAATTAAAAAAAAAACGAGAGGGGAGGATTTCCAGCCCCCCGCTCCCTCCCCTTTTAGTCGCCTTCTACGACACGCAGGGAATACGTGGGAAGTATTCTTTCTCCCCTATCCCCAGGGGATATATATATATATATATATATATATATATATATATATATATATATATATATATATATATATATATATATATATATATATATATATATATATCAACAGAGCACGATACTTTGACCAATTACCTGGCAACAATAGCCTGTCTTACCCAGAGTGTGATGGTGGACCAACTCACTGACGGTCTTGTTGTGAAAGACATGAATAACTTACTTCCTTTACCTTGTGAAGATTCCTGAGAATGTCCGACCCCTTGTGTCAGATGTTCCCAGATGGGGTATTAGGGTGCATGCTAAGTTGGCAGGAGATCGGAGGTGAACACACACACACTTGAAGAGGTGTTAATGGACAAAGACTTTCTCTCTCTCTCTCTCTCTCTCTCTCTCTCTCTCTCTCTCTCTCTCTCTCTCTCTCTCTCTCTCTCTCTCTCTGTTTGTTACTATTCTTACTATATACATGATTTCATGAAATTCTTTTTGCTAGCGTCCTAAAATCTGCTATACCAGTTCTGATCACCAGTCCACTGCTGAAGCATCTGTTCTGGTCACCAGGTCATGAGGCAGGTCATCATAAATGTGTTACAAGAACCTTTTAGGATTCCAGTTCTACTGTTCTATAGAATCAACTAAGAGGATCCTAATATAGGAATCTTCTTTATCAATTTTCCCTCAATGATCACATTTTCTTATGAGTCCATTCCTACAGTAACTTTAAGTATGAGTCCATTGCCACAGCAACCCTAAGGGTCTTTTGTCTATTGTTGTATGGATTATTTTCATCGAAAGGTACACAAATCATCAAGAGTATAATCCTGTTTTGACCAACGGATGGAGCTTTTTTTCCCCCCCTCCCAGGATCATCAGCTCAGCCTATCTCCCTTACTCTCAGTAATCCTGTGTTTTCAATTCATCTGTCCATTTATCTTTTTTCTTTTTTCATTCATGCATTGCTAATAGGTTATCCCAGACCAAGAATAGCACCATAGCAATGTCTACCGATGTGTCTATTTTTCCACTATATGCAAGACTTGAGGACGCCTCTCCAGCCCCTCCTCCATCTATTGCCCTCTTTTTTGGTTGCTTCACTATCCACACACCCTCGGCTATCTCTTCCACTCCTTCTCTCCCGTCATCCACAACACCCTCATCTATCCATACTCCCAACACTTGTGTCAAATTATCTATCCTGCAACTAACGATTCTATTCTTTTCCATTCCATCTTCTATCCTCTTTCAATTCACTATCTCTCTGGACTCATATTCCTATGAGTCCACGGGAAAATGAAGCACGATAAGTTCCCAAGTGCACTTTCGTGTAATAATCACATCATCAGGGGAGACACAAGAGAGAAATATAACAGTCATTTGATATACATCGAAGAGACGAAGCTAGGACGCCATTTGGTAAACATGTGATTGTCCAAATGGCATCCTATATATATCTCTACCACCGACATATTTTGTCCCTGCCTCTTTTACAGCACAATGAGTTTGCATGCTACGTTCTGCACATGTAAAGATTTCTTCCAAGCCTCTTTTTCATATAAATCTTTTTTTCCCTTTACCTTTGTACATACAGACAAACTGTTGGGAGTGTGGCTTAATAATCTTTTACCGACTTTACAGAAGTGCCAGCTGGCAAAATAGCTGACTTAAATAACACCTGACTTACAGAACACCTGACTTACAGAACACCTGACTTACAGAACACCTGACTTACAGAACACCTGGCTGGCAAAGGGACAGTTGAACCAGATCAGACTTAACAACGAACATTTGTATAACAACACAACCATCTTCATCCTATTATTTTAACGAGTAGGGCGCACTCAGGTCTAATCACCTGACATAGTTGGCTGTGAAACCCACCCATTAGCACACACGTGTAGTGACATCTCCGTCTTTCCTTCTTCTTACAGTGAATCTGAAAAGTTTGAAGGTGAAGGTTCCACGAGTGGCGTATGTAGGTGAGGACACAGAGCTGGAGTGCACCTTCCCCTGGACGGATCCAGGTTCACTCTACTCCATCAAGTGGTGGCGAGACAACGACCAGTTCTACCAGTACATCCCCAAGAAGAAAGACCCCAAGATGAAGTTTAACGTCACCGGGATCAAGGTCGATGTGAGTGTCCGTGAGGGAAGTGGGTGACGAGGGAGTAGGGGAGAAGTGGGATGGGGGAAGTGAGTCAGGGGAAGTAGGTAGGGGATGTGGGTAAGGAGAAATGGGGAAGTAAGTGAGGGAAATGGGGAAGTTGGTGGGGAAGTGGGTGAGGGGGGAAGTGAGTTGGGGAGGCGGGTGGAAACAGAGGGAGGTAGAGTGTGAGGGGATGAGAAACAGATGAGGTTGTATGAGGTCTTGCTGTATGGTGGTGGTACTGACTGCTGTGGTACGGCTGTGGTGGTGGTGATGGTACCCTGTCGTGGTTGTACTCACTACTGCAGTGGTACTTAGCGCTGTGGTACTCCTGTAGTGCTGGCAATTACTACTATGGTGCTACTTGCCGTTTGTGGTACTCTTGTAGTGGTGTTGATTACAGCTAACAATTACTCCTCGTCAGATCCTGGAGACGTACGAGGCAAAACCCGTTCTCACAGCGTCTGGGAATCCTGTTGTAATACCCTCGTCTATCAGATGAGGGTCTGAACCTCGCCTTAGCTTGCATGTTTAGCTTTAAAGCACCAACCAACCACTCCCTCCCTTTCCCTCCCTCCCTCTCGTGCTCCTCCACACCCACCTCTTTTCTCCGGCATTTTGACCTCTCTCTCTATTGTCAGATATTAAAGCTCTTTATCCATTATTCAATAAGACTCTCCTTCATTATACAAGTTGCAAGTATTGTTGACCATCGAGCCGCTATCCTTGTTGCCTCCGCCTTCCGCCGCCCCGGTAATGTATCTCTTTACGTATACATAACATGTGAAGAGCGTTGCTAGCAGGGTCCGGGTATGTTCGTAGTGGCCGGATAAGGGGCCGGTTGACGGAGCGGACTCATTGTTTCATTCAATCAGCCCAGGAAAAGATTTCGAGTAAGCCATACATAAGCTGGATCTCTTAATCCGTAGTTTTCTTCTTTTAAGTTTAGATTTAAGTGATTCTGATTCACAATAGAATATGTCTCTCTCTCTCTCTCACTCTCTCCTCATGCCATCTTCATATACTTATGCCACTTCTAGATGAATTCATCACTATCATGTATCAAGATGGATTCGAAAGGATCCAACACCTTTATCAAGATGGATTCGAGAGGATCCAACACCTTTATCAAGATGGATTCGAGAGGATCCAACACCTTTATGTATCAAGATGGATGCGAAAAAATCCATCACCAGTTCCGGTAGACCAATCAGAAGTCGCATTTTCTATAACTGGAAGATTTAGACAAGTCGGGTTCCAGTCCCGACTGAAAAGAAAGACTCCTGGGATCCCATCCCTGTGAGAGGGATGCCCTGAATTAAGCATCTTAAAAAATCCGTTCGAAGTGAGAAACCCGACTTGTTCCCAGACTAACTTCTTCCCGATCGTGACACAAATCCGTTTTAACTCCTCACGTTAGAGACACACACACACACACACACACACACACACACACACACACACCCACACCCTCCACCCCTCACCCACCCCTTCCAAGCGACGTGGATCCATCTGGAATTTCAGGACTGGAAGAGAAAATGAACTGGAACGTGTCACCTGGACGCGACCACTCGATTGCCACTGGCTAAGGCACTGTCTCTCACCCACCAAAGTTTATCAGATGGGCGGATCTGAGGCGAAAGATATAAGGAAAGTCTTTCTGGAGCGGGGGAGGAGGAGGAGGAGGAGGAGGTGGACGTCTTCTCAGTAGTGTGGGTGCAATACGTCACTCAAGCACCGACGTTCCATCGGCTATATTGGCTGAGGGAGCCTGATGTCTGTTGGTCCCGTGTGTCATCGATGGCAAATTAAACTTGGGTGTGAGAGGCAGCCTACCGGAGTATCTGACGGCTCTAAGAGCTCCTCCTCCTTCCTGAAATCCTGTGAACGCTTCGGGGAGGGTGTCCGCCATAGTTCCAATACTTTTCCCCCGCTGGGACGCGTTGTCTGCGCTTCGGGATCTTTTTTATCTTTTTTTTATTTTGTGTGTGTGTGTGTGTGTGTGTGTGTGTGTGTGGTGTGTGTGTGTGTGTTGGTAGCTCTCACGGACGGACGGAAAAAAGTAGCGGCCGCCTAAGGGGAAATATGCTCTCTTTCAGGCGAATGCATCTTTTCATACGAATGCCCCGCAGAGAGAAAGATGAGAGAGAGAGAGAGAGAGAGAGAGAGAGAGAGAGAGAGAGAGAGAGAGAGAGAGAGAGAGAGAGAGAGCAGTGGCGGGAATGAACCACGAGTTGTATTATATGCATTTTTAGTTCGGGGTGTTTTCGTAACTTTTCCAATAACATGCAAATAATCTTTGGTCCTTTTTTTTTTTTATCTTCTAATCCCTATTAGCTGTCTTGTTTTTTCTTTTTTTTTTCATCTCTGTCTTATCTCGTTCTCACTGGTGTCTACACCGTCATCACCACTCATCTCATCAACCCCGTCTGTCGCGCCTGCGCCCCAGGGTGAGGGAGGAGGAGGAGGTGCAAGGAGGAGGTGGAAGGAGGAGGTCGACCCTTGTAAACTGGCTCGCCTCCTGACGCCGGATCTCGACGCTGACATACATACGACACTAGCGCCACACGTTCGTATATTCCAATAAGCGTCGGATCTCAAGGTTCCGCCATGGTCAAGAGAGAGAGCTGTGGTTGCTTCTGGTGCCAGACACCAGTGGAAAACACTGGTTCGAATCGAGGTGCCAAAAGATACATATATATTTTCATAATGGTTGTTGTGTAGGTACGATGTTGCTACTGGATTAGCTGGTTCGTCGTTGCCCTCACTCCACTGATGGTGGTTGGAGGAGGAGGTGGTGTTGTGGGCATGAATATGCCACGATGGTTTACGATATCCCGCAGCAGATGATAGCAGGTCATACCATGGGTGGGGGTTCGACACACATACATGTGCAGAGCTGGGCCTTCACCACTCGGCTCAGACGTTCTTGTGAAGGAAACTTACCACTGCTTGAAAAGAAAGTTTTCACAAGATAAAGAAATCCCTCAATATCTGAATATCTTTAAGAATCCACATTCATATAAAGAAGGATCTAGCTTAAACGGCTCTCATAAGGAGTGGTTTCATTGTCAATAAACATCATCTTCTGTTCATTGGAGACAAGAAGTACGATCATAAAAAACGTAAACAGGGTTCACAACTCACTACGAACTTTGAGAAAGAAATATTTGTTTTCCTTTTACCTTTGACATATATACACACCAGAATTCTGACGAGGAAATTCTGTATTATCATAGTCAGGGTCAGACAGATAATGCATATGATGCTGGAGCGATTTTCCGAGTATCTGGGGTGGAATAGTGAAGTACATACGAAAACAGAGAAATGTTTGGTCACACACACACACTCACACACACACACACACACACACACATATACATATATATATATATATATATATATATATATATATATATATATATATATATATATATATATATATATATATATATATATATATATATATATATATATATATATATATATGTATATATATATATATATATATTCCTGACGCACTGGACAGACCTATAGGGTAGAGCTGAGCCATAAGATGAGCCAAGTACTGTCAATCACATTAGGGGAAAAAATGTAGCCAACATATGTGTGGGTTTACAGTCTCTCGTAAAGCTTACAAGACGTCTCGCTCTACACCACCAGCAGCAGCACTCACGCCACGAGAGAGAGAGAGAGAGAGAGAGAGAGAGAGAGAGAGAGAGAGAGAGAGAGAGAGAGAGAGAGAGAGAGAGAGAGAGAGAGAGAGAGAGAGAGAGAGAGAGTGTAGCTTGCCATCTCTCGTTCAAAAACGGAAGCTTTTTGGGACGACAGTCGCTATAATACAGGTGGTCAAAACGCCCTTAATCACACGAGTATAGGAGGAGGAGGACGAGGACGAGGAGGAGGAGGACGAGGAGGAGGAGGAGGAGGACACGACGAGGGGGATGATGCAGGGGTCAGCTATGGCTTGGAAGATGCCAGACCACTGGAGGGTCTCACTGGGGCATCACCTCTCCCTACCAGTACTCGTCTCCTGCTGGAGGTGTTGCGCAAGACGACCCGACGCTACTGGAATGATATACCTGAATTAGAGAGTTACTGAGGACGTAACGCCGTGTTATGTTACAGTGTTACAGTCTTCTACTTCGTAAGTGAAGAGTAACAGTCTAAGTAGCTCACACATTTGCCTGTTCACCCACAAATGTGGCTTCGTGTTTCCCCAAAGGCATGTCTCTGAAGGCCAGGTGTAGAGTCAGATGTGATATAGTTATTTTCTAAATGTTGAAGTCAACAACTGAAATACCCTCGTCAGATACATTAATGAAGAGTATTTAGTTTATCATCATTATAATCAATATCATCATCTTATAATGGTATTATTGTTATTGTTAAGATTCTATTATTATTATCATCATTATCATTACCATTAACAATAGCATAATTATTATCATTGTCATTACAACCTCACCGAAGGTGTCTTCTCACTATCGGCGTGAACACCAGCAGGCAGAGTACTGTAACACCTAGTCACTTATAACTATTGTATATATATATATGTTCATTACTGCCTCTGTATCTCTGTATTTGCTCACTACCTGAGGTTCATGAATGCCTCAACTACAGCCATCTGTATTATGTACAGGAAGGACCAACAGTCGGGGAGTTAAGGACGGTCTACGCCTCAGGCAACACTGGAGAACCCAACGTTAGTCACGTGAACGAGAAACTTTTTTTTTTTTAGCTAAGTCCCTGTTGAAATCTCTCACTAGCACTCCCGTTTTCTTTTCCTACTCCCCCTCCGTAAATGTTGTACGCTTTGCAGTATTACTCATCCTACGTAACTTTGTTGTATTGTAGTGAAAGCAAAGTAGACTGTCGCAAAAATATGGACTGTACTTTGTGGTACTATACATTGTAAAGTAATGAAGTAGATTATGAAAATAGGAAGTTAATTTGTAACCCCCTGAACGTTTTCTATGCCATTATAGATACGTTAACGAGAGAAAACGGTAGATCAATTGTTAAGTATTTACGTTGATAACATCCCACAGTGACTTTCTTCTTGGCAGAATAAAGTCCTATACTTTGCAGAACAGTTGACTGGAAGGACGTTAATCTTAACTTTCAGAGATAGTTTGTGGGCCTTACGTGAATTATAGCATTGTCTTACACCGGCAAAGATGAGGAGATCGAGGAGGAGGAGTGAGTGATTCATGAGGCTGGCCCTAACCTTCAGCTAACTTCATTTTTCTTTCTTTTTTCTTTCTTATTCTTCCTTTCTTTTTTTCTCTCGAATTCATTAATCTATCCGGGGTTTAGTTCTCTCCTTCCCTATTCCTCTCATGTCTAATTCTCTCTATTCATCTATCTTTGTATGACTATTCTCTCTCTCTCTCTCTCTCTCTCTCTCTCTCTCTCTCTCTCTCTCTCTCTCTCTCTCTCTCTCTCTCTCTCTCTCTCTCTCTCTCTCTCTCTCTCTCTCTCTCTCTGTTTGTCTGTCTGGCTTTCTGTCACACACACACACACACACACACACACACACACACACATATATCAACCCTGTAATCTAAAGTTTATGTAATTCCATGTTGCTACCACACTCTTCCCTCCGTTTTCTATCTATCCACACCGTCGACTTTCCTACAAATCCTTTGGTATGTAAAATTCCTTCTCACTGTACCCGAGGGATGGTATTTCATAATCAACACCTCCCCTCACACCAGCTGCTTCTCTTGTTACAGTATCATTACAGAATTTCCAAGAATGAATTTTTGGAGCCTTCATTTAGTGAGTGACTTTAACTGCTTACATTCTTCGTAGTTACGGGACCTCGTTTTCTTTCCCTCATTTTCGTAAGCAAAATCAAAATAGATTTAGTGTAAGAATACACCCCACTCATACAACCGGGAGGGTGTGGTGTATCAGGGTGTGTAGAGGAAGGGATGTGAATACATTCTTGTTAACACCACCGTCTGTGGCCAGTGAGCCGTCAAACAAGGAGAAACAAGACTGGTGGTTGACAGGACGCCCGATGTCGAGCCACACTGTGGCCAGACCATTGTTAAGTGGAGCCTCCTGTGTGCTGCAGCTGCTCCTGTGGTGGTGGTGGTGGTGGTGGTGGTGTGGTAATACTGACTCTCAGTGGCGAGGGGTAAGGGTTGGTAACGCTGCTGATGAGTAGGGATGATGGAGTGGTAACACTGCTGCTGATGGGTGGTAAGGGGGTGGGGCAAGGGGTTAGTAACGCTGCTGCTGCTGCTGAGTGGTGAGGGCTGGGTGGTAACACTGCCACTGAATAATGAGAGAGGAGGGGATGTGGTGTGTGGTGGGGTGGAGGTGTGTGGTGTGGTGGAGGTGGAACAGTGGTGAGGGAGGGAGGAGGATGGGGGTGTGGGATGATGGGGATGGGTGGGTCAGTAGGAAGGTGTGGATGAAGGGGTGTGTTAACGGGTCTCACTTTACCTCACAATGAGATGCTTCAGAATATTTTCATATATATATATATATATATATATATATATATATATATATATATATATATATATATATATATATATATATATATATATATATATATATATATATATATATATATATATATATATATATATATATATATATATATATATATATATATATATATATATATATATATTCCTATGAGTCCACGGGGAAAATGAAACACAATAAGTTCCCAAGTGCACTTTACCGTTGTAATCGCATCATCAGGAGAGATACAAGAAAGAAATATATCAGTTGATGTACAACGAATAGATAAATAAACATATATGTATATATATATATATATATATATATATATATATATATATATATATATATATATATATATATATATATATATATATATATAAATATATATAAATATATATATATATATATATATATATATATATATATATATATATATATATATATATATATATATATATATATATATATATATATATACATATATTCTTTGGAATACAAAGATTTTTCTATTTGTTATCAAATACAGCAAAGCTTAATACTACAGCTGGGATTTAGCGTAAGAGCTATAAGTAACGTAAATACCTTGGCAAGGACGACCATGAAGCACTTAATACACTAAGTATCACACTGTATTGCGTCGAGTATCATCATAAAGCTAATGCCAAGGAACTTACAGCCTTAGGTCGCCCAGGCATAAAGCTGATAATAATATTAGTCTATACTCTACAGCGAGCTTAATGCTTTGAGCCAAGTCGGTAAGTTATGTCCTTGTTGCCCGCAAGAGGAACTCATACACATGGAAAGTTGCCTCATAAACTGACTTAATGAGAAGAAAACAATACGAAAAACTATGAAAGAGAGGAGAATGAGATGAAGAAATTGAAGCAAACATGTGATATGAAAGGATAATGGGAAACGAGAGAGAGAGAGAGAGAGAGAGAGAGAGAGAGAGAGAGAGAGAGAGAGAGAGAGAGAGAGAGAGAGAGAGAGAGAGAGAGAGAGAGAGAGATTGCTACGGGTTATGAAGAAACGATTAATTGTCAACTTCAGAACTTGGTTTAGTGAGGTCAGACTGAGGTCACCTCTAGTGTCTATTAAGTGGGGGGAGGGAGGGAGGATGGGGGGTGGGTGGGAGTGAGTCAATCCTGGGGGTAAAGGGGTGGGGGTAGGTTAGTATGTGGTGGTGGGTGTGTGGGGGCAGAGGTGGTGTTTACAAAATGTGAGTTTTGTATGTACGTAAGGGGTGAAGGGGTCAAGTGGTGAAGGTGTATATTACACTTGATATCAGTTTACTAAAGAATTTATATTACACAATATCAGTTTGATAAAGATTTATATTACACATGATATCAGTTTATTAAAGAATTTGTATTACACTTAATAGATCTAGAGGTCATCTGTAGAATGGGGTGTGGAGGGGGGGGTCATCGTTGGTTGATAGGGGAGGGGGTAAGGGGGGACGAGGGGAAGGCGGTGGGCGGGTGGGGGGACCAGAGGTACCAACTCAATCTACACCTTCTCATTACACCTTGGCAACACTTCCTCTTTTTTTTTTTTAAACAGGAAAAACAAAATGTAAAACATTTACATTTTTTTCACATTCTTTCGTTTCCTTTTTTTCTCTATTTCTACGTTCCATGACAGAATGTAATGAATCTCTCTCTCTCTCTCTCTCTCTCTCTCTCTCTCTCTCTCTCTCTCTCTCTCTCTCTCTCTCTCTCTCTCTCTCTCTCTCTCTCTCAATCTACCGCATGACACACTCGCTCACACTCACCGTGGTCAGCATTCATATAGACACACACACCACAATTAACACACTTTTAGCCTGGGAGTTTTTCCCCCCCCTTTATTCCGTATGGAATAGAATTCTATCGTCTATTTCTTTCCATCATTCCAAATAGGGTAGATTTCTATTATCTATTCTTCTATCACTTCGTATGGGATAGATTTCTATTATCTATTCTTCTGTCACTTCGAATGGGATAGATTTCTATTATCTCTTCTTCCTTTATGCCGTCTGGGATAGCATTCTATTTTCTATTCTTCCTTCATTCTACATGTGATAGAATTCTATCATTTCTTCTTCATTCATGATTTCAATGTTAGATGATTTGATCATAGATCAGTTTGTATAATGTGGCTAATCTTCATCTAACTTAAGTTAGGGTAAGTTAGGGTTGGACTAAGTTATGACATAAGCAGGACTTAATTTCAGCACTGTTCCTATGTGATTTGTTGATCCACACACACACACACGCACACACACACACACACACACACACACACACACACACACACACACACACACACACACACACACACACACACACACACACACACACACCACAAACAAAAATCAAAACAAAAAACAACAAAAACAATTCACCAACTTAGCTTGACCTGGTCATCCTGACTGACGTGTGTGTATATTAGTTCATAATTGTTGGGAAATTTCCAATAGCTGAAACTGCGATATACACTCCCCACCCTCACCCCACACCCCACATCCCACCCCTCTTCCCCCCCTTAAAAAAAATATCTGAACTAATTTTTTTTTTTCCCTAGGCAGACTTTTCATCATACATTTTTCTCATATTTCATTCGATTCCCCTCCCCTCCCCTCCCCTCCCCTCCTCTCCCCTCCCCTCCCCTCCCCTCCCCTCCTCTCCCCTCCCCTCCCCTCCCCTCCCCTCCCCTCCCCTCCCCTCTCCACCCCTTTAAAAAAAAAATATCTACGGGGTATTTCTGTCGTCGGATTAATTAATGAACTGACAAAGTGACTTTGTCTCTTTCATCAATTTGCTGTGTTTTTTTTCGAAGGTTAGTTAATGTCTCCTTATGAGCATTAGAGAATTCATATTGCACTTGATATCAGTTTGATAAGAAATTTATATTACACTTAATATCAGTTTAATAAGAAATTTATATTACACTTAATATCAGTTTAATAAGAAATTTATATTACACTTGATATCAGTTTACTAAAGAATTTATATTACACAATATCTGTTTGATAAAGATTTATATTACACATAATATCAGTTTATTAAAGAATTTGTATTATACTTAATATCGGATTAAATTTTTATTTGTTCCTCATATAATGTCCTCGTTGATATCAATATCTGTCTCCCATAGGTCATAATGAGATGGGTTCAGGATTTAGATGTATTTTGAAACCACAAACACATCAAAGAACACATTCTGTATCTCACTACAGTGATGTATTCTTAGTATCCTGAATGTATCGTTGTAGCATAATACATCATGATGTGGGCGTTCATCTCTTGCCTCGCAATCTGTGGCGACACTTTGCTCATGTGTGAGGAATCAAAGCTTTTTTCTAACATGTGACATACCTCCTCCTTGTGGTTCCCCCTTACTCCATCCTTCCTGAGGATCAACACCAGGGTTGCTCATCCCTAGCTCCAGGGGCGTGTAGGGTCTTAGAGTCACATCGTCCACTCCTGAAGAAGGAAGATGTTCAAGGGTACATAACACCTGAAGACGGAAGTGGGGGTACGAGTCCCTTCGACTTGCTCTAACGTGACCCGGAAGAAGGACTCAACGACCCTTGGCAGTCGAGAGATCTGAAGTCCAGATAATCAACCGACCAACCAGCCAATCAACCAGCCCGACCTCATCAGGAAACGTAACAGATAATGACCATGACAAGAGGAAAATAGTGTCATACAACGAGGCGTGCCTACGTATAGGTAGCTTGGTTCTCCTGGGGTACCAGTTGATTCCCTTCAGTTTTAGATGTTCCTATATAGTACAGAAAAGCTTCATCCACAGCAGGGAACAGAATCCAAAGAGGAGGTAAAAAGAAAGAGACGTATAAAGAGAAGAAAAAGTGATGTGATCTTGTTTGAGTAAGTGGAAAAGGTGAGTTATGAGAGAAAGGGTCAGGTAGGAGGTGTTAGGTAAATGACTAGAAGGTAAAGAGTTCCAAAGCTTAGCGGTGGAAGAAAAGAAACAGACATCTGATGAAATCATGAAAATTCAGCCGCTTTTTTTTTTGAGTCATTTAGGAAGTCCTGCATGTAAGAAATATATTCTATGGATTGTTCCGTTAACTGGTTAGTTATATGGGCCTATCTACTACCAGGGTCGTTAAGGCTATCAAGGCCAAGTTACAATCACTACCCCCAAAAATTTCTGACACTTTCTTGACGTGCTGAAGATAATTATAAGGCCATACGTACTCTCACTCTGTAAATAGTCCATGTGATATGGAGAGATTATGGAGATTTGAACAATGAAAATACGTGGACGACGTATGGTCATATATGTGTGTTTGTGGAATAACATCGAATAATCTAAAAAGAAAACTAAAATCTTATGCATATAGGATATTGGATGCCTTAAAAGCGTTTAATTAGTAAGTGTATTTCTATCACTCTCTGTTGTCCACTGGTATCAATATCCACTTTAGAAAAGAAGACTTGTAGATACACACACACACACACACACACACACACACACACACACACACACACACACACACACACACACACACACAACACACACACACACATTATTATCAACCACTGAAATCGGAATATTCATGAATTTTGTGTGTCTTATGGCCTGGCAGAGACTATCTTGCTCCTTAAGAAGTAATATACTTATGTAAATAGCTTGTCGCGTTAGTATCAAGCAGTCATAAACTGTAACTAGAAATATGCTGTGTCTGAGTTTCATGTAACTGTTCTGTATATCAATTTCTTTTCTGTATTTCCACACACAGCACATACATAAGGTTAAAAATTCAGGAGATACGAAAACGATAAGAGCTTTATATGTATATTGGGAGTATGCGAGTGTGTCAGTGGCTTGTATAAATATACATATTATTTATACTATATAATGCTGAGTGTTTATTGTATAGTAGTGTATTGTACCCAACCCTTCTGTAACTAGGGGATCTGTCGACCAATCTCTTACATATCTAACACAATACCGTCTTGTGATTGGCCATTTAAGACGATATAAGACACGTATCAGTCACTCAGGCTGTTATGTTACGCATATTATCCACCGGCCCCCACACCTATGCACTGCAGACTGTTTCCAAATGATTTCCCCACTTGCAATATTGCACAAATATGGGAGGTAGAATTCGATGAATTCCCCACCATCGTATTATGCCATGATATTTACCTTTCCATTAAAAGCAACCTCTTTTTTTTCTATCATTCGACAGTGGTAAAATGCTGTAATAAAAGCCTCATTTCAGTGCCTACTCTAATTCCCCATTTGATCCATTAAAAAGATTAAAAGATATGTAATATAAATTTTTTTTGTAGTAAGATATGATGTGCTATGCAACTGAACCATAGTGTACTGCAGGGTATGCTATACACCTCGACCACATATTGACATATTTCAAGCAAAGTTCAAGTTAGTCTGGGATCAACTACATTTAGCAAATCTCACAAAACTAGAAAAATATAACTTTGGCTTTCATTTTTCTACCTCTGTCATGACCTGTCTCACGTATCTCTGTCGCGTTAGAAGATAGCAATAGTTTTCATAATCAAGTATACCACCATATACCATATATCAAAAATATACTATATACCGAAGACTTTGAGTGGATGTGGCCTTTTCTCGTGTTTCCAGGTACTACCCAGCTGACGTAGGAGATGGCGATGCTGTGACCTGTAGAGTAGGGTGGTTCCGGGAATGGATGAAGGGGAGTTAATATGAATATGTACATGTGTATGTATGTATATGTATGTGTATGTATATGTGCGTGTATGTGCATATATACATATATATATATATATATATATATATATATATATATATATATATATATATATATATATATATATATATATATATATATATATATATATATATATATATATATGTGTGTGTGTATGTGACTGGATATATCTTATTTCGTCTGTTTCCTGGTGCTGCTTTGCTAACGCGAGAAACGGCGATCAAGTACGATAAATGAATAATATATTAGTCTGAGCCAGGTATCCATTTTATCGACGAACCCCTAAGGGCGGATGAAGAGCTAGGTTGCCTGTGGACCGACTGCTGCAACCACGATTCGAACCTATGCGCTCGACCATGGGCGGCCCGTGAATACATTACGGTCCGGAACGCTTACCGCTTCGCTCTCCTGCAGATACACTCAGAACCAGTCGTGTCCTCATGTTGTCTCCTAAATCTCAAGACCATACCACGACAACTCCCTCCAGGCCCTTGAGGCAACCACGAAAACTCCTCTGCATTGCATTTCTGAAATTCTCCCTTCATCTCTCTCTCTCTCTCTCTCTCTCTCTCTCTCTCTCTCTCTCTCTCTCTCTCTCTCTCTCTCTCTCTCTCGTCTTCCCCCGCGCGCCCCACTATATTCAGAAGAATCCCTCGGTAATCACTGTGACAGATCCTGCCACCACATACACCTCCTCCATAGTCTTGGCCGCGCGGCCGACCGTCCTCGTACGTCACAATCACCACCTCCTCCCTCACCTGGGAGGTCTTGCCTCTCGTCGCCCTCCGTGTTTTAGCATCGTCGTCTACCCAGCAGCTTTTGAACCCCGGATGAGGCGCTTGTATATCATCTATGCCCTCACGTCCGCACGTCTTTGTTCTTTTTTACGTAAGGATAGAAAAGATGCAGAGGGCTGTACATATCACACACACACACACACACGAGTCAACAACACAGTCGCCCCCTTTTTTAAAATCCAGCTGCATTACTGACCACTCCAGAGCCGTATTTCATCTTCTGTAAGGCCTTCACCACCTCTTCTCTCTACACCAAACCACTCTTCTTTACTCTCTCACTTTGCATACCACCCCGACCAAAACACCCTATATCTGCCTCTTGATCATCACATACATTCAATAATTCTTCAGAATACTCACTCTATCTCCATCTCCATCTCCTCCACTTTTGCCCCATCCACCGATGTTCTCATTTGTCCTCTTCTCTTTTAGCATATTATGTGCCTCCTTCCAAAAGGTCTCCTTTATCTCCCTAAAGTTTAATGATACGTGCCCACCCCAACTCTCGTTTGCCCTCTTTTTCAACCCCAGCACCTTCTCTTGACCTTCTGCAGCTTTTCTTTTATACATTTCCCAATCCTTTGCATTACTTCCTTATAAGAACCGCCCGAACGGCTCTCTTTTCGCTTTCACTAGCAACTTTATTTCTTCAACCCACCATGCTCATAATGCTCCTTGACCATCTCTCCTGCTCACATAAGTATACCTGTATATATCCAACTTTTTTGAACCAGGTTTTTCCCAATCGCCAGTCCTTTTTCAGCACTCAACTCCACAAACTGTTTACCATTTCCATTCACAACACTGAATAACCCATGTGCACCAATTATACCCTCACCTGGCTCATTACTTATCTCTGCATTGAAATCACCCATTACTAATACCCGCTCTTGTGCACCAAAACTGCTGACACACTTACTCATCTGTTTCCAAAGCCTTTTTATTATGTTAGCTGAGACGGCACGGGCCAATGAGGTCCTAATCAAAGCCATATATATATATATATATATATATATATATATATATATATATATATATATATATACCCTAACCTGAACCAGATACCCATTTTAATGACCAACTCCTAGGGGTGGATGAACAGTTGGGTTGACTGTAGACCGACTGCTGCATCCAAGATACGAACCTATGTGTTCGACCCTGGGCGGCCGGTGAATGCGTCACGCTCAGATACGCTAACCGCTACACCACGGGAGTCCATTTGCCTCTCATGATCTTTCTCCTTATGATCAGCTGCAGAAGTACAAATAATATCTATCTATCTATCTATGCATCTATGTATCTATCTATGTATCCATGTATCTATGTATCTATCCATATCTATCTATCTACACACACACACACACACACACACACACACACACATATATATATATATATATATATATATATATATATATATATATATATATATATAGAAAGAAAAGCCATTTGCCAGACTAGGCCAAGCCCTTTATATAAAGGATGATCGCTGTAGTAATACCGCGAGCTGCATGCCTTACTGAAGGAGGGATTTGGCTTAAGAGCGATCACCGAGTAAGGCAGCGTGGTGGGACCAACCATGAACCAAACAACATATTAAATAACACACTATAATGCCACGTGGGATTCTCATACGCCCCCCTCCCCCACGCTGCAGGATAAACTCCCTTTAGTCCCCGTTACTTAAGGGTCAAGATAGTTAAAAATGTTCTTTCTTCACTTCACGTACAATATGAAAAGTTTATTTTGAAGGCTTGATTTTGATATACTTTACAAAGACGACAATTGTAAATCATGATCATTTTGTAAATGAAATGAAAATGCTCAAATGTATCCATCCTGTTGGGATAAAAACCGAAAGAGAATCACAGTGGAAAATTAAAAGTAAAGAAAGCAATGAAAAACGAGAAATGGGTGCACAACATACGAAGAAAATGTGAAAGTGTCTTGAGAAGTGAGAGTGTAAACCTTGAAGCATCATGGATTAGAACGGCTGGAGAGGTTCTGTGTCCCCTTTGTAGTATGGAGGAGTGGGTAGTGTAGGGAGAAGGGAGGAGGGAGAGTGTGGATAGGGAAGGGGTAGTATGTGTGGACGGGGAAGGGGGTGATATGTGGATGGGGAGGGGGGAAGGGGTGGTGTGCAAACTAGGGAAGGGGGGAGGGGCGGCGGGGGTCGTGTATCTATTTCTTTCTCAATACCACGTAGCTTTGGAGGACTTAATCTCTTCATGTTTTACCTAGCATCAGAGATCTGTCCCACTACAAAAGGCATGTTTTTCCACATCCTCCTCCACACTCTTTGACATGTTTTCCCTCTTCTTTCCATTACTTCGTCCTCTCTTTTACCCTACGTCTAGCCTCGATAGGGACTCTCCTTTTCGAATAGAGACTCAAACTTTAAAAGAATCACTAGGAATATAAGGGAACATTTCGACAGATAAAGAATTGCCATCGTGAGGGGCGACTACGAACTCATGTCTGAGGAACCATCTCGAAATAGAATAGGGTCGCCAGCGGAAGCTGCAGGGCCAGGTCGTGGAACCATTGCTTCTCTTGTTTTGTGTAGTTTGATAACTAAAACAAGCAATTGAACCCTATAACAAGGTACACTTAAAGATAATGTCATGGCCATGAGGAAGATGAAGATGAATGAGTATTGCTTAAACTTACAAGGGTTTAAACAATCTCCAAAGTTGGTCCTCTGCGTGAGATGGCCTCATCTTTGCTACAGCTCTGCCTACAGAATTTTGAAATTCTTAAAAAACAAAGCGTTTTCTGGAAATGATAAAATCGTATTTAAGTTAATGGAGAAGAAAATGCTCAGCAAACTCTTCCAAGCGTTCATTAAGCCAAAACAAAAATGTTCTTTTCATAGAGAGACGAACTGGGACGAAAAGATGTAGTGAAATGATTATATTCAAAGTAGTGAAATAAATGGGATAAACTATGAGATGGACTTGTAATGGATGAATTATTTAGAAGTTTAAAAAAAAAAATGCATGGTAGTATAGAGAAGGGGGCCCTACGAATGTAGACCTCCTTCATCATCACTGTTCAAATAGGTAATCACACACACACGTACACACACACACACACACACGTACACACACACACACACACACACACACACACACACACACACACACACACACACACACACACACACACACACACACACCAGCAAGAATCAGCCAGCCAACCTTGACCCTGTCAAGGGACTGACGTTTGGATATTAGTTCATTTCTGTTTTGAAATATCCGAAGGCAAGAACGTCTGTTGTTTCCTGGTGAAAAAAAAAGAATGTATATATGATCAAGCTAATAGTTAAGGGAGACGTTGAATGAATCATGTCTGTTGGTGATAGTTCTCTCAAATACTCAGGGAAGTCCTTTAGAGTATAGCAAAATTCTGAATATATATATATATATATTACAAACCTCCAACAGCCAGGATCGAACCCGGGACCCTTGTGCAACAGGCGGGAGCGCTACCGCTAGGCTATGATCGCCCATGGGGAAATGACTATTCGAATACTATGTACTCTAATACCCGTTGTTTCATGTTGGTGAGCAACGGGGTCTACACTGGTCATTTCCCATCAGGCTCACACAGCCAGCAGATAGCATTTTACTGAACGTAACTGTACAACGCAGAGGTATATGAATACGAACAAAGTACATATGAACGCGCACTTTCAAAGAACATACAAACCTCCAACAGCCATAGTTCGTGTACATATATATATATATATATATATATATATATATATATATATATATATATATATATATATATATATATATATATATATATATATATATATATATATATATATATATATATGTATGAATATATAGGGTAGGATGAACAACTGGGTTAACCATGGTTCGATTACCGTGGTTAGGAATTGAACCCATGTACTCGACCCCGAGCAGCCCATGAATGCCTCATGGTCAGCCACGCTAACAGCTACACCACCTTTGCAGTATAAAATCTTGGCTCTCGAGAAATAGACATATTTCAAGCAAGTTACATTCAGAGGCCGAATTCATAGAGTGTATTATAGAGTGTATTATAGAGTGTATTATAGTATAGGGTTACTGTATGCGTTCTAGAACTGTTATACAACAGATTTATTGGGTCGTTTCGATTTACGTCATTGACCTAATTGGAAAAAAGTGCAAAGGTGTGTCTTTGTATTCACATGTGATTTTTTTTATACCATAGATGAAGGTGTTTGGCATATTTGCCTCAGATATTCCGTGCGAAAGTGTGTGTTCAAAAGGTGTGTGTTCAAAAGGTGCGTGTTCAAAAGGTGTGTGTTCAAAAGGTGCGTGTTCAAAAGGTGCGTGTTCAAAAGGTGTGTGTTCCTCCTCTTCGTTTCATTTTCACCAGAATTCAACACGAAATTTGGAAAATATTTTTCTTTTTTTATCATACAGGAAGCTTTGCTTCATATATCATATGTTTACCTAAATCTCATTTGCCTTTTGAGAAATTCAGTAAAATACATTTGTTATCATACTGAGAATAAAGCGAACGAAATGTTGAATCTATGGAACATCTACAGACATTCATCTATCAATCGATAAGATGAACATAATTACTGTTAAGAAATGAAGCCTCATGAAAGACAGTGAACCTACACACTAACTTCCACTGTTTGCACTGTTAGCAGTGAAGTGCCTGAGGCTTGTGGCACCGTCAAGCAGGCAGTGCCTGCGGAAATAAGAAAGATAAATACGACCAAACATAACCGAGATAAATATGATCTTGGCTTTATCCACAGTCGTGCGCTTCGCTTACTGAGGCTCCGAGTGAAGCTGTTCCGGATGCTGAGTCGAAAGAGATTCATGAATCATAAACTGCTTCATTTGAGTGAATAACTCGTCTCCTGTCTGCTGGAATGATGTTTCTAGATTAATGAATCTAATTAGAAAACAACAAACAACATGCCTTATGTCTAGAAAAATATTTGGAGGAGGAGCTACAGATGCGGAGTTATTTGTCCATTTTCTGAAAGTAACTATAAACATCAATGTTTGTGCTTTCAGAAGGCTCAGAATTTTTCAGAATAGTTTTCTGTTTTCACAATATAACATTAGATAATCTAGAGATCCCCTTTCAAGATTAGGAAATTGGATTAATATCGTTTCCTAATTATTATTAACGCAGTTAATTGCTCAATAATCTTATACTCTTATATCGTCGTCCTCAATATTCATATATTTCTGAAATCTGAGAAAACACGTCACGAATCTAATTACTGGAACTGAAATTTTGTGCTCTGATATCTGCGTATTTTAGACATAGATATTCAATAAGATGTTGAAAGACGACTTGGCACAATACTGTCAATGATAATCATTTTTTATCATTTGCTCAGTTTATTGATATATATTTTCGTTGGCGTTTAAATTACTTCTTAATTCACTGATTATATTTTGACTTCAAAATGATTAATATAGAAGGTCGATAGTAGATTAATTGAGACTATTTTCCATCCTCAGGCATGGAATATTTTTCTAATCTGGTCAAAGATCCCTTTTGGTTGAGGGTAAAATACATGACAGAAGACCACAGTATTCCAATTCTATCCAGCATTTCGTAGTTTAAAAGATTAGAAAAAAGGGGTAGGATATATTTTTTTCTCTCTCTCTGTGTATTGCATTCTATCCCGCAGTGTTACTAATGTACAGGGGAAGGGGAGGCCGGTAGCGAAGCTGGGAAAAGTGTGTATAGGTGGTGGTGGCTGGGGTGGTAGTGTAGGGAAAGTGAGAGGGGTGCAGTGTGTGTGTGTGTGTGTGTGTGTGTGTGTGTGTGTGTGGGAGTTTGAAGGGGTCGGTCGGTCCATGGAGGTTGTTGAAGTTGGCGGGGGGAGCTGGGGGGGGGGAGACGAGGTTTCAGAGAGAGAGAGAGAGAGAGAGAGAGAGAGAGAGAGAGAGAGAGAGAGAGAGAGAGAGAGAGAGAGAGAGAGGCAGGTAGGTACACACACACACACACACACACAACAATTAACCAGGCAGGCTTGATCCCGTCAGCGACTGACGTCTGGATATTAGTTCATAATTGGAGTGTTGCTGAGCTGGCGATATTTCCATGAAAAAAATATACCTGACCAATTTACAAATAGATTTTCCATGACACATGTTTGATAGTTCCTTCAAATCCCGAGGAAAAAACTCCATCACTGTATGGCAACACTTTTATTTGCATTCTACTACATAAACAAATATATATATATATATATATATATATATATATATATATATATATATATATATATATATATATATATATATATATATATATATATATATATATATATATATATATATATATATATATATGAGAGAGAGAGAGAGAGAGAGTGAGAGTTACCATGATAATCTACGTTTCCCTCTGTAAAATCTAATTTTCACCTAAACAGAACATGGAATTTGTGAACATTATTCCAATTACAGGAAAATGTTACTAATTCTAAACCTGCCATTCTTTATTTTGCGTCATTGGAATGTTATCCCAATTGCAGGCATATGCAAGTAATTCCAAATCTGCCATTCCTCCATTTCAACTCTTCGTTATTTCTAAAGCTATTTCTAACATGTCAAATCTTTCCTGTTGAATGGACAATTTCACTTAGATAGAAAGTCAATTAATCATCAAAACTATAAATTGATTTTCACATAGTTGGCTTTCAAGGCAGTTTCTGAATATATGTTATTCCCAGCTCTAAATGCTGAGTCGAGCAGCTGAACTTTGAACCTCTGAAAAGAAGCTCCAGTATTGTCACTGTCAGCAAGGATTACTTGATATCTTGTGGCACCGTCAAACGCTTGCTGCTAAAACAGAAGATAAATACGAAACTACATAGCCATGAAGCTATTGGTCTGGACAGATTAATGCTTCGATTGCTGATGTTCCGAGCGAAGCCACTTCGGACGGTGGGTCGAACCAGCTTCATGAATCATGAACGGGTTGGATTTTGTCCGTACTGAGTCGCTGACAAAGTTGAATATAGAATCATGAATATTAATGATTTCAGTTATGAATATCATATATATATTCCAAGGGCATTATATTGTAGTGGACAGACAAGAAAATCAGAGATAGGTCAGACTAGTAGCTGGGGCCTCAACCCGAACAGCATATATATATATATATATATATATATATATATATATATATATATATATATATATATATATATATATATATATATATATATATATATATATATATATATATATATATATATATATATATATATATGAGCAATGAGATATAAAATATTATCATTCAATTTTGTATCTCAGGTTGCTTTGTGAACGTATCTTTACCTAATAAGACAAATATTCTTGAGATTTCCTTGCGTTGCATAACAATTCTAGAGATTGTGACCAGATGTTTTCTACCGATCTATACAGCCTTAAGAAAAAAAAAAAAGAATTGTAACATAGAAAAGAAGACGAAATATTGGTCATTTCTGAGAGTCTTTGGTGACTAATTGCCTTTAACTTTCTTATTGTGTTGATGACAAGCTAATTAGGTGGGACATCATTATGCACCATTACGAAAATTACCAAGAATTGATGTGTTTTGCGAGGCAGGAATTTCTCACTCCTTTGTTAAGTAACTTGGGTATGTTAGGCGAGGATGTCTGGCTATGTTGTGAGCAATATGGTAACAGAGGAGTGGATGCGCTAAGTTATATTTCTTATTTAGTGGTCTTGAGGTTGAAGATAATGTGTATGTGTAGTGGATGGAGAGGTGGAGACATAGTGATTATGTGGAAGGCACTTGGAGGTTATGTCTGGAATAGTAATCACGAATAGTAATTAGAAAAGGTAATTGCCAACGTTGATCACAAACTGTAAATGCAAATCGTTATTTCAAATAGTATCATAAACGGTAATTACAAATAAAGGATGAATAATAATCACTAACCGTGATCACAAGTAGTAATCACAAGAAGTGATCACAAAAAGTAATCACAAAAATTAATCACAAAAATCACCACAAAAGTAATCACAAAAAGTAATCACAAAAAGTAATTGCAAAAAGTAATCATAAAAAGTAACCACAAAAAGTAATCACAAAAAGTAATCACAAAAAAGTAATCCTAAATAGTAATCACAAATAGTAATATCTACTGGTAATCAAACAGATTCTGAGTGACGTTTGATATATCAGACCATCATGGTGGCGGAACGTACCATTGTCTGACCTTCGATATTTCCAAAGTTGACAAAAAAAGAAAGACAAAAAAAGATCTAAAATTCCAGCAGGTTTTTCAGTGGCATAAGTTTGACAAGTTCCGAGAATATTGTGAAATGATTCCATGTCTGTATGACAAGTTTGGTGGTATCTTGTATATTGTAATTATATAATATAAACAAATGGGTCGTTACACACACACACACACACACACACACACACACACACACACACACACACACACACACACACATACACAAACACACGCGCGCGCACACAAACACTCACACAAACACACTTAAATATTCCCTTACATCTCAATTCATTCTTTTTCCTCAACAGCCACAGAATTCGACGGAGTTCAAGGTCAGCCTGAAGGACTTGACCTTGACCTCCTCGGGAATGTTCACGTGTGAGGTCATTTCCGACGACAACTTTGAGACGTTCCGGGAGTCGGCCAATATGACCGTTATCGGTAAGTTGATAATGTTCGTAATTCTCAACGATAGATGCGGATTTTCGCACCTACTGCATAAACCATTAAGTATCATTATGGTCCATTTATCATTATGTTTAAGGTCGAGTATTTGGTTTATTTATCAATTTTCAAAAGTGGTGAAATTTATCAAGGAAAAATAAATTTGGTAGCACACAATTTATGTGTTATCTCTATTAACTCATTTATATGTTTTCATTAAGGCATTTTGCAACTCCCTCATGTAATTGTCGTCATTATCAAATATGTCATGATGGTTACTAAACCTATAATTACTGTTAATTATGTGATTTTCATTAATGATGTTTCTACCATTATCATTGTTATTATCATTATCATTACAGTGTTATAGTCATCCTTGATAGCATGATTATAGATGTTATTATGTTATATTAACAACTAGTTATGATGATAACAATAAAGATATCAATAATACTAATGATGATATTGATGATAATAGAAAAATAAACTAATAGATATATAGATCAAATAAATGACAGTAACAATGATAATACAGATCAAACAGCCATGGTGACATCACAGATGCTTGATGCTTTACCAACAAAAATAATGCAGATCAAACAGCCACGGTGACATCACAGACCCTTGATGCGTCACCAGTAACCACCCACCCGCCTCCCATCCTACTCACAAACATGATTTACTCACTACTACTACTACTACTACTACTACTACTACTATTACTACTACTACTACTACGACTGCTGCTACTACTACCACTACTACTACTACTACTACTACTTCTACTACTATGACTACTACTACTTATTATGATAATGATAATGCATCTACTACTACTAATGATAATAACAATAGTAATGATATTATTATCATCATTATTATTATCATTATTGTTATCTTTATTATTATTATTATTATTATTATTATCATTATCATTACTATTATCATTGCTATTATTATTATCATTACTGCAGCAATAATTAGTGGCACTGAATTGCTATTTAGAGTAACAATCCCTCACTCTCTGCCCTTTAATTTCTTTATAATTATCATAATGACTGTCATTACCATGATAAAGTCACTGCCATGCAACACTGCCCATACCTACAGCTCGACCCATTCACTGCTATCACTGCTGAATACTCCTGCCACTTGTCATAAAAATTTTGTTACTTTTCGTTGCTATTTCAGAAATATCTTTTCGGAAATTCCCGTGGGCTGCTGCTGGCATGCCTTTAATTCCACATTAATTGTTTTTCGCTCTGCTTAATTAAAAACTAATTAATTAAAACCGATCGCTTGAATATAATGCACGTTGTTAAATAACTGCAAATGTCTATTGCTGTCAAAGCACTGATTTGATGAGGGTTAATGTTAAGTTAATGCACTGAAAATTAACATTTTATATCTATGTGGTTCTAGATATAATCATAGACTCTAAATGTCTGTGATGTATAGTTTCGACAACTTCGTAGCATCTTTATCTATCTCTGTGTGTACCAAACGAGATAAAACATATCTGTCGATAGATAGAAGATGCAACTGAGGGTTTAAGCCAGAGGTAGGGCAAAGTATGGCAGTCGACCCACAGCTTTAGAAATTGCTTTTATGACTCTGTAAAGATGGAAACAGTGACCAACCAACAGCCTATCATTGCCCTCAAAGGACATATAACCACAAAGTTTGACTGCAACAGAAACTTGCACCACACAAATCAATCTAGTCTAATTACACCGTAAACAACCGTACCAGATCACCACACCAATCAAACCAGAATATTCGACTGCCCAGACCACCACACCAACATAACCAAATCAAACAAACCATGCCAGCATGTCTATACCAACACAACCAAACCAAACAAGCCATGCCAGCATGTCTACACCAACACAACCAAATCATACAAGGCATACCAGCATGTCTACACCAGTATAAGCAAACCAAACAATCCATGCCAGCATGTCTACACCAGCATAACCAAACAAATCATCTCCAAATTGAATGATATAGTAGATACACCAACCCAAACAAATCATACCATTTTGACTCTACCACAGACAACCTTCATTGTCTACACCAGACCCCTCCCTCCTACACCTGGTACACCAGACCCCTCCGTCCTACACCTGGTACACCAGACCCCTCCCTCTTACACCTGGTACACCAGACCCGTCCCTCTTACACCTGGTACACCCTCCCTCTTACACCTGGTACACCCTCCCTCCTACACCTGGTACACCCTCCCTCCTACACCTGGTACACCACAATACCCATCTTTCCATCACGTGTTGCAGATCCTCCGGACCTGAATAGGGCCGGCAAATTCGGCCCTACGATCGAGGTGGCCGGATGGAATGGGGACGGACCAGTCGAGGTCCGTGATGGGGACCATGTGGAGGCAGTCTGTGTGGCAAGGGGTTCGAACCCACCAGTCCTCTTGACCTGGTTCATCAACGATACTAAGGTTAGTAGAGCCAACAGCCCCCTCGTTAATGACCTGTTCTAGCAATCTTGATTTACGTCTTGGTATCATGTGATGAACATGTCCCCTTCAATGATAACTACACCTTCATCTAATTAACCCTGTGTTACAGAGGGGTATCAGATCTTTGTGTCAACGTCTGTATATCTCTGGCTGGCGATAACCTTCGTTGTTTTCTTTGATTATTTAAAAGGGAATGAGATACTCGATGTTTCTGCTTCGTCTGTAATATACTCAGGGGTCAAGAAAAAAGAAAAAGCTTATTGTCTTGATTGTGCGAAGGCGTTCGTGTCGTTGAGATGTGTTTAGAGTAATACAAATTGTGGTCTGATGCGTGGAGAGAAAACCGCGATGATGGGGACATTGTTTCTGTAAAGCCTAAAGCAGAGTTTGGAAGGAGAGAGAGAGAGAGAGAGAGAGAGAGAGAGAGAGAGAGAGAGAGAGAGAGAGAGAGAGAGAGAGAGAGAGAGAGAGAGAGAGAGAGAGAGAGAGAGAGAGAGAGAGAGAGAGAGAGAGAGAGAGAGAGAGAGAGAGAGAGAGAGAGAGAGAGACAGCGTGTGGAGTTAAGGGTATTGTGAGACTGGATGCTAACAGGGTTTTTGCCTGGAACAGCAACACGATCACTGAAACGCAAAAGTCTTATCTTTGTCTAACAATGAAGGTTACACGGAAACCTCTTCCCACCCCCCCCTTCTCTCTCTCTCTCTCTCTCTCTCTCTCTCTCTCTCTCTCTCTCTCTCTCTCTCTCTCTCTCTCTCTCTATACCATAGAAGACCGGCAGTATTTCCCGTAGTCAGCCAGGAATAGCTTTTCCTTGGACGGAGACGCTGAACACTCGATACCCAAAATTTACGAGGAACGGATAATAGAAAGGCAGACGCATCTCAGGTCAGTCGGAGAACAGAAATGACGCAGATGAGTCAAAGGTAATCCATCCACCCCTGAAGAACCAATGTAATCTAGCTCCACATGGAGAGGAACATTAAAACACGAGCATTTAGAAGATCACAAAAGGGACATTATGGTCTAGATAATCCATAGGGATATATTACCGAGAGGAAGATACATAGACCGCGTAAGATCTAGTATTGCTCAGTCAAGAGGAAGATTTATAGAGGAGGAGGAGGAGGAGGAGGAGGAGGAGGAGGAGTACGAGGAGGGAGTAGGAGGGAGGAGGATGAGGATGAGTAGGAAAATCTGGAAAAGTTCTAAGTAAAGAAGGCTTAGTGAGAATTGACTTCAGTCAGAGTTTGACAAAAACTCCTGAGAATCCGGAAGCAACGAGAGATTATTCTTCGCCCAAGTTGTTCTCGACCGAATTAAAGTTATGAGAGACGAGGCGGGAGGAGGAGGAAGAGGAGGAGGAGGTCTTCCCTACTGAAGCCATAGCAGAGCTATCACGTACCTCACTCATGATTCCCTGACGTGAATCATGAGTCAGATATGGTATATATATATATATATATATATATATATATATATATATATATATATATATATATATATATATATGTGTGTGTGTGTGTGTGTGTGTGTGTGTGTGTGTGTGTTTAACTGGAAGTAATTAAATCAAATCTCTCTCCCGTGTTATATTCCCGTTCCATACATATATATTGATCAGCGACCATATGATCCTCCACCGTTCAAAGAAGGAACAATTACCTCCCCATACCATGAGGAGTAGAGGAGGAGGTGCGACCATGTCATCCCTCACTGGGCCTATCACCATGCGCCTCCCTAGAGTTGAATCACTGATGGATTTCAACACATGAGGCGACGAGGTCCGTAGATCTTCATGACAAGAGAGGTGAAATTATCACTAATCACTGTAGGGTTTTCTAATCAATTGTAGGATAAACATAGAGATTATTTGAGGTGGACAGACAAGATAAAGCAACGGGGACTAACAGAATCGAGGGTGTCAGAATAAATTTCTTCCATTGAAAGATAATTAGAAAAAAGGAAAATTATAATATGACGAAAATGTATTTTGCTTATGCCTTTTACATGCTAAACCAGTAAAATAAAATGGCACCTGGAGATTATACTTGTATTCTTAAGAGAAAACTTAGTTCTGTAAAAATTCTATGAATATATATCATATGCTAATTCCAGAACAAGAATTACTGGTGCTTGATATCAAAGGTTGTTCTGGGGGGGAAGACCTGTTCTCCGGATGTTCATCCTTCGAGCACAGCCTTGCTATACTAGATCGTGACAGTACGACCCTTGAGCACGACGGTCCGTCCCTTTAGCACGACGGTCCGTCCCTTGAGCACGACGGTACGTCCCTTGAGCACGACGGTCGCGTCCCTTGAGCACAAAGGTGCGTCCCTTGAGCACGACAGTACTGTCCTCTGGCCTAGGTTGTTGCCTTATCTTCCTACGTCACTCATGATTTGAGTTACTGTCATTCACTCTGGAAACACATACGCACCACCTCACATACTACACTCGAGAATACGCGTTTCACTCGGGTCATTTGCTCTTAATTCTAAACTCTTTCGTCCGTACAGGATAGCGGAACAGATGGGTCTTCCCTACCAGCCAACACAGATGGAGACAAGATAGTAAAGTAGAAGGCTCTTCCTCCAACCCACCACTATAGACAGACGGGGCAGTAAGGAAGCCTCGTTGTCTCCTAGATCTCACGACCTTACCTTCAGATTAAAACAAAAATATAACCAAGTCTACTCTCTTGATCGTACGTCTGGGTGACTTGGCAATACCCATCTCAAGTGACCTTACACACACACACACACACACACACACACACACACACACTTTGCCTTCCTGCTCATACAAAGTCCGTCTCCTTCTTCAGCATACGCTAATCCCCTACTGCTGCACCTGCACCTCCTCGTCCTCGTCCTCCTCCTCCTTCGAGGTCTGCCAGTTCTCTAAGGGCCTCAGCCTCTCTAGCGTCGTCTGGCATTCGCCCAAGAGCTTTTCATATTTGATCCTCATCACAGATATCTTAATTTCATCTCTCGTAATCTTCAAGACGGCCATTTCCCATCGCCTCTTCCTCCACATGACATAAAATTTGGCCCATTCACTTTCTCGTCTCCTGCTTAGCTCACTGTTAACCCCATGTTTCTTTCAAGACCATAGATTAACTCTTTCTGTTAATAGTTAATATATCTTCACTTTTTCCTCGTAAATAACTTTAGATTATTTCGTTTCGCCTCAAATTTGAGTCAAAGTCTTTTTTCTCTGCATCTCTTACCAATTGTCATTGAGTCTCTCGCCCTGTGTCATTGTAGAAAAAAAAGTGTTGCTAATTTTTGTTTGTGTTTTTATGGTAATATTTCTGTTGATTTGTCTGTTCTTCGTCACATGAGGTTTTTGGATATTTTTGTTTCTGTTTGTCTCTGCGTTTATCACTTGTTTTTATCATGTGATTCTTATCTTTTGCTTTCGGTTTTCTCATTCCTTCGTATCCTACGTGTTTTCATTTGTTTTATCGTTGAGTTGAGTTACCCATCATTTTCCTCCCTTCGTTGAGCGTGTTTACGCATCCTTCGTTTATCATCTATACTCACCCTTCGTCGAGCGTCTTTACTCATCCTTCGTTTATCATCCACACTCACCCTCCACTGAGAATCTTTACTCATCCTTCGTTTATCATCCACACTCACCCTCCACTGAGAATCTTTACTCATCCTTCGTTTATCATCCACACTCATCCCTCATTAGAGTGTCTCCGTTCAACGCTTCGTTTGAATTCCTCTTCCACGTACATTCCTCCTCTGACGTGTACGTAATCCTACCTCCATAAATCCTGTTCTAAACAAATCCCATTTTACATAATCCCCACAGGACGTGTAGGCTCATTATTGCATGATATATCTCGCAGAAAACGACCCAAAGGAGAAAAAAAAAAAGAGTGAGAGAGAGAATTGATAATGTTGTGTGATCCCATGTAGTAAGAGAGAGAGAGAGAGAGAGAGAGAGAGAGAGAGAGAGAGAGAGAGAGAGAGAGAGAGAGAGAGAGAGAGAGAGAACGGAGACTGGTGGGATTCTATGTGACAATGAGAGAAAATGGAGACTGGTGTTTGACTCTATGTAAAGATTGAAAAAGAAAATGGGGACTGTCCGTCCGTCCCTCCGACCGTCCGTCCCTCCGACCGTCCGTCCCTCCAACCGTCCGTCCCTCCGACCGTCCGTCCCTCCGACCATCCGTCCCTCCGACCGTCCGTCCCTCCAACCGTCCGTCCCTCCGACCGAGTGAGGAGGGTTGACCACATCCATCGTGGCAAGATAGTCCCACAGAGTCAGTAGTGTCAAGAAAGTCGTGAAACCAGTGTCCCAGCTGTGCGTATTGACCCTTACTGCGACCATCATATTTTTTTTTTCTGATTACATCTGGAAAAGGAGCGGTTGTGCTGCGTCTGGTGAGAGATGGCAACCTGCTTACCCTCTCCCCCTACTGTATTATAGCTGGGGGATGCTAACCTCCCCTCCCCCCCTTTCCCTCTTCCCCTACACCAACACCCCCCCCCCCACCCACACTCCCCCATTGCGTGTCCCCTCCCTCAACTTTTTTTTCCCCGTCCCCCGCCCCCCCCAGTACGACCAGTAGAGCTAATAGAAAAGTTTGCACAGTTCAGCAGTTGATCCGAGTTTGAGGGACTTTACTGCTGTATAATTTTAGATTTTGTCGCAGTATCAGGGAAAAATTGGCTGTAATGAAAAGTTCTGTTGTGGTGGTGTGTAAGGCAAGGTCACTAAAGGGTCACAATTCTCTCTCTCTCTCTCTCTCTCTCTCTCTCTCTCTCTCTCTCTCTCTCTCTCTCTCTCTCTCTCTCTCTCTCTCATGTTGTGCGCGCACACACACACACACACACACACACACACACACACACACAGTATATACATATATATATATATATACATACATATTATCTACAAACGTTCCAGATCTCTTTTGCAGAGGTTCCTGCAGCTCAAAGCGGCGCTACTTCCAGTAGGAGGGAAATGATGTGCTCCTCTGAAGCGAAAAGTCCTCTGATTTGACGGGACTCCCGGTGATACAGTCTCGCCAAAGGCGATCGGATAGAAATTTAGAAAATAAAAGGACTGTGTCACAGGATGTCAAATGCTTTCAAATCCTTTAAAAACGTTGAGAATCAGGAAGAAAGATGTATCATGAAGAAAGCAGGACCAGAGGCAGGTAACAAAGGAGAGAGGATCACTGCTAGACCTGAAAGGAGGGGATTGGACTCTACATACATGTTTAAGGAATTGAGAATCAAGTAGAGTTACGTAGACTCCGGAGGTGATAGAAGTGGGGCCGATGAGGTGGTAATCAGAAGAGTTTGAATAGTCACTTTTCCCGGGGTTGGGCTGGAGCAAGTCATGTTTCCAGATGGAGAGTCAGAACTGAGGAGAACGAGGATCAAAAGTCAGGCTCACAGACACACTCCTGTAGGACACGAGGAGGAGGTATGCCACCAGCCCCGTACACCAGTATCTTCTGAAGGCGGTGGAGAATACTGAGGACTTTTAAGGACATAGGATCAGTGGAAGGAGGTGGAACGGGAACAGGTGAGAGGATGTAGAATAATCCAAAAGGTGAGGTAGATGAGAGTAAGTGATTTCATCAGCTGGAGAGTTATCAGTAGATTACTCAAGTCGGAAGACTGAGGAAGAATGGCTGACCCTGTGAGGAGAACCCTCGCCTTGGTTCTGAGAAGAGGGAGGAGGGCGGTGTGAGAGTCGACAGATAGGGAATCGAGTCTCATGACTTGACACTCTCAGTCACTTATATGTTAGAGCGAAGACGATCGAATCGCGCTTACAGGTTAAAAAGTGCTGTAGTAGAAGGGGATATAGGACCCTGTCGTCAGGCAAGGTGACTTCCGCTATATGGTCAGGATAGCCAGAGGCATCTCATATGACTCGTGGGCTCGCCATTGAGGCAAAGGAAAAAAAAAAATAGTTCGTATCGTCTTTGGAATGTCCACATTTCATTATAGATTTGTCCAGTCGAAGTTTTGAGGCTCGAGATTTTCTATTGACTGGCTGCTTGGTTCAAAATGAATAGAAAAATTGTTTTCTGTTGCCTTTTTTTTTTTTTTTATATCAAAAGCCCGGTGGCCAATGTGTACAGTTATGGAAGCAATAGATTCATACATATTCATAGCCCACTACGTGGTGGGTAAACATATTCAGTATGTATACACGAGCCTGTGTGTATGTGATACATGTGATTTATATCTAAGAAGCCCAGGTAAACCGCTACATTACGAACACTTAACTTTACATATGAATGTCTTGGTTAATATGTTATATAAGTGTAACTTCTGGTGTCTGAAAGTAGTTTCAGATGTTTTGAACCGAATAAACTGCACCAATGGACGTCAGGATTTCCGATCAAATCAACTGTTGTATTTACATTGATATCTATGTTTTAATATTGAGATGATAACAATGAAAACCTCCTGATTGTACAAGATATTAAATCATTACCTTTTTATAATATATCTTAAATCAAAGTCTGTATTTTCGTTTGGAGAGAAGTTATTGCTCCAGAGTTTCAGGTTCATTTCATGATATGATTTGATTTGTCTTACAAGTAACCATGTTATGTCTACATATTTGACGTTACTGTCATGTTTTCATGTCCTCTAGCGGCTTGGGTAGTGAGGGCTTTGAGAGTCAGTAGGTGAGGCAAGTGTAAGACCAAGTTTTCCAGCTGTTCTAAAATTGATGTATAATCTTAGATGAATTCACTGAGCCATGAGTTTTGTCCTATCTGTGAACCGTTGCATGAGTAGATGAATAACGTATAACATGGTTGTTGAAGATGATTAAATGTAATCATTATTACGCAGGTTATGGTACAGTATTATGTCTTTAATCTATAAGAGCCTTTTTTCCCTATACTTTGGTGGATACTAACGTATGTAAATTGAGTTAAGCCATTCCTCACTCCCCAGCCTTCGAGGACGATCCTTCAGCACGCAGTCCTGATATATCCTTCATCTTCCACCTCACAGGCTCCTAAGGAGTTCGTGCGGCAGCAGACATCCCACATGGAAGGTCACAACACATACACGTCCTCCCTGCGGGTGGTGCTCCCTGCGCAGGAGCTGTGGGACAGCCAAGGGCGGCTCCATCTACGCTGCTCCGCCGAGATCTCTGGACTCTTCAGGGAGTCTGATGTCCTCGAACTCCACAACCCGGAGCTCAGGAAGGCCCAGCTCTCGGGGCTCTTCGCTGCCGGTGGGTTGGGGGGAAGGAGGTACCGTGGTCAGGGTGGGTGATGGTGGTGGGGTACAGTGGGTTGGTTGGTATTGTATACCCCCTTCATCATGAGCATGGAATGTCACCCCCTCATTCAAGGTGGGGGGTACATTAGGGTTGTGTCTTACCCCCTCATTCAAGGCGGAGTTCAGTATCTTACCCCCTCATTCAAGGTGGGGGTACACAAGGGCTGTATCTTACCCCCTCATTCAAGGTGAAGGTACATCAAGGTGGCATTCTATCCCCTTTCCCCTCGAGAATAAGAATTACAGAGATGGAGATGATAGAGATGATGTATACCATTCGTCGCTAAGATCCCTATACACAGGTGATGGTGAAAGTTCCCTTTATATGTCAAGAATAAATGTTTAACGAGCATCAGTAAACAGGTATGAGGGGAGGAGGGGGGGCTAACAACCAGCAGGTGTCAAAGCCAATTATAGATGACATGACACAGGTTGTAGATGACTGGTTACAACAATGGATTATTCTTGTATATGGTCGGTATATGATAAGCTCCCACATCGTCCCACAACTTTCAGAACAGTTGAACGATACAGGTACAGTACAGGTACAGCACACGGTAAACCAGGCACACTCTCGATCACCAACCAGGGTTAAGCATCGTGTGACCTTTCCTGCGTGTGACCTTCCCCGCGTGTGACCTTTCCTTCAGGGGGTCACGCGATCCTGCCAAAAGACACGAGGCTGAAAATGAATGCCGTTCTGTTCGGGTGGCGGGTGGGATGGAGGTCGATGTGACGAGGGAAGGAGGTAAAGTCACAGGTTTGTTTTTGGTGGATGATTACACACACACACACACACACACACAGCAGCAGCAGCAGCAGCAGAAGCAGTATGGAAATTGAGAATATGACAAATGGAAAAAAGTGATCATGTAATATTTGAGTAATATTTGAGTTTCATTACGTGGTAAATGAGGACATAAAAACAAGAGTCTCAAAGAGGAGACATATAATCGTGGGAGCTACACAGAACTAAAGACTTTCTGTGGAAACGTGAATTTGGATATGGAATTCTGTAACTATAATGTAAACCACTGTTACTCAAGGACATAGACCACTGCTAGTGTAGGGCATAGACCATTGTTACTGTAGGATATAGACCACTGTTACTGTAGGACATAGACCATTGTTACTGCAGGATATAGACCACTATTACTGTAGAACATAGACTATTGTAGTGTATGATATAGACCATTGTTACTGTAGGATATAGTCCATTGTTACTGTAGGATATAGACCACTGTTAATGTAGGATATAGATCACTGTTACTGTAGGATCTGTGGAATCTGTAATGAAGGAGGAGTAACATGGTTGCAATTAGCTACAAATGAAGGTGAAAATAAAGAGGCATGTGGTTCAGCAGAAGGTGTTCAAAGGATCAGAGAAATTAGGAAAGACAAAGACAACTGAATGGCCTTGACCCACATAAAGGATTTGTGGTCATGAAGTTTCTTCGTATGTGCTGAAGATGTGTGCACATATATACGTCCGACAAACCACCTGAAACATTTTTCAAGTGAATTAGGACAGCATCCAAAAGTTTACCAAAGTTGTATGATAGAAATAGTTCAGATGATGTGAGAGCATAACTTCCAACTTGTAACTTACGAATAGAACTCTCACACACACACACAGACACAGACACGTATACACACAGATGTAATACAGTATAGAAGTATTGAACACTGCCCTGATCTCAGTATAGAAGTATTGAGCACCACCCTGATCTTAAGCCCTTTTGTGATCAAATAACTAGTTTCTATCATGCCTCCCCAGTTCTGTAATATCTCGACTGTATGTTCTCAGCCAAATGGCCGCCTATATTTAGTGAAGCGTTTTCGATCTTATATTTCATTTACTTATTTACAAATCTCTGGGAGTTGTTAGTAGGGCACTGGTGGTGTGGAACAGGCAATCAGAGTGTGACCTTCTTTAGAAATGAGGTCAGATGGTAGCGCAGTGTGTGTGTGTGTGTTTGTGTGTGTGTGTGTGTTTGTGTGTGTGTGTGTGTGTGTGTGTGTGCCCCCAGCAACCACTCTGTCATAAGAGTAACTGGATCCCTGAGATAATGTATTCATAACTCGGCCGACGTGTGATGGTCAGGCCCAGATTGTTTTGTCTCGGATCCCAAGCCAGGATTACCAGCAGGACGGGCTGAGGGTGTGGCTGGTACTGGGTGTGGCTGGTACTGGGTGTGGCTGGTACTGGGTGTGGCTGGTACTGGGTGTGGCTGGTACTGGGTGTGGATGGTGTGGCTGGTACTGAGTGTGGCTTGGTGTAATCACCACAGAACGAGTGAGAGTAAACCCACCACTTGTTGGCCTCAGTCTCCTAAACATTCTCTACTATCAACCATGTCTCACACTTCTGTATGCTCTCTGCATTCACAGCTTCATAACCCAGCTGACTTCATTCACAACTTCATAACCCAGTTGACTTCATTCACAACTTCAAAACCTAGTTGACTTCATTCATCTACTGCTCCTGTACTATAAAATTACTGATTCACATCTTTCCTAACACGTTTGCTTGCTTGATTTCTCCTTACGTTTTTCGGTTGTTTTATCCACACATCTTTAGAAGAACTGTTCACTGCCCACATCAACACTCTGGTTTAAAGATTTAAGGTTTGCGATTAGGTCACCCTTCAATCCTCTCCATTTTGTGGAAGGCATATTCAAGGTTCCAGCCTTACCCTGTGCATGTGTGCATGTGTGTGTGTGTGTGTGTGTGTGTGTGTGTGTGTGTGTGTGTACAAGTTAATCTTACTGCCTGGCAGATGGAAGATGGATGGTAATCACAGAGTGCCTTTGGATTAACGCTGGGGAAGCGGGGCTCCGTCTTCTCCAAAAGAAACTGGGATCTGCACGAGGCGAGGAACACACTGTGAGGGTTGGTTGTGTTCGTGGCCGCTGTACCGCAGCTGAGCAGGACTGGGCAAGATGAAGACACAAGGCACGATTGGCACAGGGGGAGGTCAGGTGGCACAAGACAGAGGGTTATTTGCATGGTATTTTGAGGCTTATTTGCTACACGCACAGGCACAGTCACAGACACACACACACACACACACACACACACACACACACACACACACACACACACACACACACACACACACACACACATACATACAGGGACATGCTGGAAGCTAAGGGTGATAATGTTCCTATGTGATAACTATTCCACATCTAGGTTAGGTTGTGTTCGTCTCCAATATGGAACACTGATCAGATGCCAATTTCTTTGCACGGAAACAAAAGACTTCCGTCTCATCAATTCTGTAGGCATTTTCCCCTCTTTGAAACCATCCATTTCGATCCTCTTCCTCTTCTACAGTTATTATCTTGGTCGCTGTTCTCCTGAGCTGCCACCCAGGCTTACACCCACCCCACGCTTCCCATAGTTTCTGTATGGACACCAACCACACGAGGAGTGAACGTTATGATTCCCTCTTTCTTACCAAGAGCAACGAAGGGGAGGAATTCTCTTCCTTCCTGCTTTCGTCTTTCCTTCTTCCTGCAACCTTCTTAGCTCTGAGAGGCAGATTTCCAAACACTTGTGGAACCCTGATTAATTTCTCCATTTTTTTTCTCTAACATTTTTCTTTCCGCCCAAGATAAGCGTGATTGGGGCATCTATCTATTCATATATATATATATATATATATATATATATATATATATATATATATATATATATATATATATATACATGACCACTCCTGGCTTAGCAAGCTGATACACTTCTCTTCTTCAGCAGTAAAAACGAAATGGGGCAAAAAGGTTGATTTTAGAATTTAGGTGGGGAATATGAACACCTGGAGATTTCTCTATGTAATCCCTTTAATCCCATGTATCCCTGTTAATCCCAGAGTGGTATTGTAGGTGAGATATACGGTGTAATCCTTCCTTTCCTCCCTCTCCCCCCACAGGACAGACGGTGGCGGCTTCTCCACGCCTGCTGGCGTGCGTCCTGATGCTGGCGTGGCTGCTACACCACTGCGTCCTCACACACGCGCCCTCTTGCTCATAACGACGGCAGGTCACCTCTCACGCCACCACACCTGAAACTACTACACATCACTCGAAGCGAAAGCCTTGCGCCACACACCCAGCGGCCAGCCCAGAAGATGAGGGACCTCCTCTCTTGGCTCTTTGTGTCCTCCATACCTCCACAGTCTCCATCCCAGCCACACACACTCGACGTAGCGTGCGACACTCCTCTGTCAACCCTACGTATTTTCCAAAAGAAATTATCTGATAAATTCAACCATTCTTATCCATTATTTTTTTTTAATCCAGACTCTAAACACATACTTCAAATTACAATTGTTCACGAGTTTATGTAATTTCTCACTTCATTGATGAGGCATTATGTCATAAGCCATTGCGATTATCTGTTCCTCATTTGTTTACACATGGAATCTAAGGATTTCTGTTTCCCTCCGTATCGGCACACGTAGAGTAGAGGGACTTCTGTTCCCCGTCCTCTATTTGCACTTGGAGTCGAAGGACTTCTCTTCCTCCCATGGTTCCGCAAGGAGGTCTTCTGTTCCCTGTCGATCTGAACTTGGGGTTGAAGGAAACACGTCTGATCGCCACGTTTCTCCCGTGCGATTTAGTACTTCACTGAAAGTCCTACTGAGAGTGAACCCTGGTGCTGACTTAAGGCATTGAGTCCTCTAGGCACTGATGCAGAGCAGTGAGTCCTGTTGGCACTGAATCAAGGCTCTGACACTAACTGTGAAGGCAGTGCCCCCCCCCCCCGGGCGCTGGGCCCGGGGACCATAGGGCTAGGCACTGTTCATAGCAGTGAACCCTTGGCACTGACCTCAAGCACTGACACAAGACAGTGACCCCACGTACGGACCCCAGGCACTGCTCAAATCACCGCTAGACGGCCACTTGTCAAGTACTGAACTATGTGTTGTCTTTGTCGTTCATAGTATGAACATAAGTGATACTTCAGCATCTTAACACGTTATCACTATATAGATGTAGGTCTAAGGAACTCATGGAGATATGTATATATATATATATATATATATAAAGAAAGTTTTAATGAGGGATTAAACCTGAAAGTTTTCTTTACCGAAAGAAATCAATTTGTATAATTTGTGTGTGTTCCTCAGTGGTTTATATACATATATCCTTCCCTCCACACACAAGGCCAGACCCATCTCCACCACCAACACTAATCACCAACACCGACCACTACCCCTACCACCACCACTATCACCATCACCAACACTGACACCCCACACCCCCTCCCCCCAACACTAGCGCCAACATCACCTCCAACTCTTAGAATCCGTACCACACCCCCCACCAACGCCAGCATACACTGACAACATCGACATGGCTTGACGTCTCCTAAGCAGCAGCTTCATACATCCCTTATGATCTCTCTCTCTCTCTCTCTCTCTCTCTCTCTCTCTCTCTCTCTCTCTCTCTCTCTCTCTCTCTCTCTCTCTCTCTCTCTCTCTCTCTCTCTCTCTCTCTCTCTCTCTCTCTCTCTCTCTCTCTCTCTCTCTCTCTCTCTCTCTCTCTCTCTCTCCCGGTCCATCGTCGATTCCTAAGAAAATCACACTGGAGCTCATTCCTATACAGTGGTAATGCACCATCTGTGTTTAGGGTTGTGGTGAGGTACATAGTATGTAAGTCAGTGGTGTGGGTCAGTGATGAACCAAACTGTGTTGTGAACTTAAGTCATCAAAGTCATTTCTGACTGACGGACTTAATGATTATTGGAGAGTTGGCTATAGAGGGAAAGTGACTTACCTTTTTGTAACACAGGAAGATTGTGATATAGAGACTCAATTACATGTGTGTGTGTGTGTGTGTGTGTGTGTGTGTGTGAGTATAGTATACACGTATTCACATACACAGAATCACGTCCTATTTGCTCTCTCACTGACGAGTGACATAGAGGACATAGATACCTCCACTTCTATAGTGAATTTCGCCCCTGTTGTTTACCCTTGACAAGGATCGGATAGTGCTATCCCACAATAAGCTTGCCACAGGTAAAGAATTCCTAACAGATCAAAGCACCAGATCGGATCAACAAGGCTGTTACGTGCTGCATTCAACTGTTTTGAACATATGACTTTGAACCTCTTAAAACACTGTACAGAATAATAGATCACTCGACTTGTAAGATTAGATTCTTTACAGTCAGAATTCCGTGACATTTTTTAACCCGGTCAAAGTATTTTGTTTTGGCTTCGATCTTCATATTTTTTGGCCTTCAACTATCTTTCTTTTTGACCAACCCATAATACTTTATGAGTCTATAGTTTGACTTGCTCATGATATATATTGTGTTTGACCTGAAAGTCTGACCTGCTCAAGATAGTTTTTTGACCTTGAATTGAGATCTATCTATAATGCATTCTGGACCAGAAAAGTTTTGACCTTCCCTTGATATTCTCTGGCCGTGAACTTTGACTTTTCCGTAATACTTTTCGACCTTGAACTTTAACATGCCCATGAAAAGTTCACGAACTTGAATTCTTATCTTTCCATGCAACCTCTTTATATATATATATTGCTTGGTATGATTTTCATCAAATATTATCCTCACTCAACTTTTCTTTCTCTAAATAAAACTTAAATTCACATCTCATTTACTCTTGCAGACTTTAGGCTTTAGGAGTTTCTTTCAGAACGAATAACAATGGGAGAAAATTTGCAATGCAAATGTTGGAAAATCAAGAAAACCAAGAGATATTTAGAGTTTTTTTTCCCAAAGATCGCCGGCAGCGTTGGTTTCAAAACAAAGTAAGAAGTGCTGCGCTGCCAGTCGTATACAGATGGCATGACGCCATTCTAATAAGCTTATCCCGTGACCTGAACATACCAGAACCGTACCTTTTCTTTACTGAGTCTGTTTTGATAAGTTCATGAAGTCTCTTTGAAATCCACCGGGTAGTTTGTGAGATATTTTGATTACAGGCAGAGAGACAAGAAGAAGAAGAAGAAGAAGAAGAAGAAGAAGAAGAAGAAGAAGAAGAAGAAGAAGAAGAAGAAGAAGAAGAGGAAGAGGAAGAAGAGGGAGAAGAAGAGGGAGAAGAAGAGAGCCATTAAAATGAAAAAAGAAAGAGAATCAGAAGACAAAATTTAAGAAGATCCTTTAATGAGGTCTAGAGGCCACAAGAATACAGATATCTCAATGATCCAACACATGATGAGTGGAGGGTGGGTGTGGGATGGTGGGTTGCGGTGGGGGTGGAGTTGGGTTGGGTTTGGGGAGAATGCCTGCTACAGGCAAGGTAGCACAGTCTACCCCCGGCCAATGACTTCACTTGGATCCCACACCAGGAAAGCTTTGCGTAAGGCCTGACAAACACTTTAATTAAGCCATGCAAATGTTATCATTCATCGAATGAATGCCTCCACTCGGCCATAAATTTGGATTTCTAAATTCATACGTCAGGCCGTTCGCTTAAACCACGATTTAGCGATTCACAAATACGGACGTTCAAAAACTGGTCAAAAAAAAAAAAATATTCAATATTCATTCGAAAGGAAAAATAGCAATTCATACATGAGGCTCATTGTCAGCGAACTTTTTACTGATCTATTTGAGAATTTTAGAAGACAAACACGATGATGGATAAGAGTAGATAGATAGACACGTTTCAGTTATGATATTTGAGTTTTGGAAGGTAGAAGAGTTTGCGCAGAAGATCGACCTAGGGGTCATTATCTTACAGAAAGTTGTAAATGTTGTAAATGTAAATCAAGCTGTGAGAGGGAATGTAGAGGAGTGGAGTGCTGGGCAGGGGGACAACCTCCACTTGTCTTGCCTCAGAGATAAGTTCTGGAACACTTTTCTTTTTTATGACAAGTTACCATATGTGTATGCGAGTTTGAGGTGGATAGGAGCATTGTCCTCTCCTAGAGAAGAAACAACTTATTCATATCACTGAAGCATGTTTATTTCTAAGTTTCACTCGAAGAATTGAAATACTGTTTCGATCTTCAACAAAATCAGAGTTCTGTATTGATGTGGTCAATGTGTACCAGGACCAGTTAGCCTTGATACCTATGAAGTATTTGCATCTTGTAGCATTCTTGTGGTTATACTTTGAAAACTAATAGGGGACAAAGTGACAGAACTGGTGAAAATAGATAAAGAAATCCCTCTAGACCAAAAGGCCAGCTGCATAGTCATTGATCAATATGTAGATTGGACTATATGTGACGGTGGGGGCCCCCGGGCTGGGTAGGAAAGGAGGGTGGGAGGGGGTTCCTGCTGTTACATGGTTACAGAGAACAGATGGTGTGTGTGTGTGTGTGTGTGTGTGTGTGTGTGTGTGTGTGTGTGTGTGTGTTTGTGCCTACGTCCGTGTGCATGACCAGATGATGCGTGTGTGTCTCATACCAACAACCTGGAGATCCGTTGAGACAACACAACACAAGTGTGTCATCATTGTCTACTGAGCCGAGACTTGCTCTAGATGACTCCAGCTCATATCTCTCTCTCTCTTTCTCTCTCTCTCTCTCTCTCTCTCTCTCTCTCTCTCTCTCTCTCTCTCTCTCTCTCTCTCTACATCTATCTATCTATCTATCTGTATATATATATATATATATATATATATATATATATATATATATATATATATATATATATATATATATATATATATATATATATATATATATATATATATATATATATATATATATAATTGTTACATAAAGTCCGTGTGCAGCTTTAAGCTTGAACAACTTTTGAGGCAGATCCGGCAGAAACTGCGTGTAACCAGCATGCATAAATATATTTCATAAAATTATATATATCTTTTTTTTTCTCACGCTCATGTCGTTAATCTGATTTTGTACTGATGTGCTTTTCATTTAATTTCCGAGCCTTAACTGAGCGAAAATCTCGACAATACCAGGAAAAGATGAATGGTGTGCTTTTGGATTCGAACCCTGGCGAGTCTGTGAGAGAATCATAGTCAGCAACGCTATCCTCTACCCCACGGTGGCTCGCAAAATGGATCGAATAGCATTCAATCAATAGCTACACTAAAATAGCATTCAGTCAATAGCTAGACTAAAATATGACTAAAACTGACCATTACCACAGAGCGAGCACCAGCAATGTGTCCAGGGTAGGTACTTACCATCTGCTTCACCTGAGCCAAACGCTTGACATTCCTAAGTGCACGAAACCTCCTCACACTCAAGATGCATGAACGTCATCATCTTCTTATTATCAGATTCGGGTTGTTTTAAGGGCGCGGGAAGATCCCTGCCCCACGGGGCTAGATGGGTTGTCTTAAGGGCACGGCAAGATCCCTGCCCCGCAGGGCTAGATTTCTCTAAAGTGTCGCAATAAAAAAGAAAGTTGAAGATTTGTTCTAATTTTTCGTAATGAAGTGAAGTTTCCTAATGAGGAGAAATTCCACATTAGCGACAAGTCAGCCATCACGACAGTTGTGGACATATGGAGAACCAGAGAAAATCTCAATACGTCTAAAGACAAGAGAGAAAAATCCCAGAACTCAATGTCTGGTGCGCTGTTAATAAGTCACTTATCATTAGTCTTTTTTCGTATCTTAAAGGAACAACAGACAGTATAGGAGCTACAATCACAGGAGAATGTTATCCTGTAATGAGGTTGAGCTTCTGTATCGCCAAACACAAGCGATTGAATCCTGTACAGAGAACATCTCGTCCACAGAACAACGGTTCTCCACACCAGCTGCTTGGCCTCTTCGATCCTAACCTCTGCTCGGCTACTTCGATCTCAACCTCTGCTTCCACTGGACGACCTCTATACAGGGTCCATAGTACCACTGCTGATTAAACATCAAGGTCACATTCCTCTCGAAAACATGGGTCTTTCTGGATAGGCATTTTAAGAAACCCATCAGTAAGAACTAGAGAAAGTTGTCAGTAATTTGGAGAGACGGATTGGGTGTTATTGTATGAAACGATGGTGACCCTGTTCACAATGATGGTTTGAAACGGCTCTATATTTAGATTTTACGAATTTCAGTTTTGCTCGCTATTTACAGTTTGCGTCTGTTGTGTGGAAATCCAGAGTTGTTCAAGTTTAAATTTGGAAGCGGACTTTTTAGACATATATATCCATTTATCTGAATCGAGGTAGCGCCAGAAACAGAAAAAAATGACCTTATGTACTGGAATGCACTCCCTAGCTGTCATGTACAATGCATCGAGACTAGAGACCCTTATTCAAAATCAGTCACCACAGACCCTTCCATGGTTTTTCCAGACCCAGTACGTCGCCCCCTGTAAACCACATCGCTTCACATCCCTCCCCAACTTTCCCCAGTCTGCTAACTTCACATTTTAAACACTTGCAGGAACAAGAGGATAATGTGTACGCTATTTTCTTTCTTTTTTTTTTTTTACAACACTTTTCATCGGAACCCAAACTTCCTTTGGAATATCTAGGGACATTTGTGAACAGTCTTTAATAAATGCTGAATGTTCCTGATCTGATATATATATATATATATATATATATATATATATATATATATATATATATATATATATATATATATATATATATATATATATATATATATATATATATATATATATATATATATATATATATATAATTTTTTCTGTTAGTTAATAGCGAAAATGAGTTTGAAATACAAAAAGAAAATACAGATTACAAAATTGAATTATGAAAGTTCACTTGAGCATGATAACTGTATCGAGGTCATATTTAGTACATGTTAGAGGCTGGTCACTATTGAACTTGTAAATAATATGAACAAGTGACTTAAACACAGCAGTGTTCAACACAGGTAGGGTTCTACCCTAATTACCACACCCCCTCATTACCTGCCCGAATAGATACATACAGAGAGATACATCATACAAGGCCACTCCACCCACAAGTAGATACATAGGAAAGATACACGGGACCCTGCCTCCAACATATGTACATACATACATACATACAGAGGATATGTGTCACCTAACAAGACGTGGTTGTAACCCTCTCACCAAGGCACTATTTATCTCGTAGTTTGTTTTATATCGGAAATAATGATGGTTTGATCCCCTCGTGTGTGTGTGTGTGTGTGTGTGTGTGTGTGTGTGTGTGTGTGTGTGTGTGTGTGTGTTTGGAGTAGTAATGCCCTGCTCAAGTTTCTTGTGGAGAATGTCACTGACTTTCTTTACTGTTTATCATCATTATTTTTTTTTTAATCATCATTTACAATCCTATCAATGTTTTCATTTCTTAATTCCAACTTTCAGATACATTGCAGAAGTTTCATTGCTCTTGTAACTATATACCATAACATAATTGACCTTTTGAAATCTATCTTCAAATCTCAATGATTTGATTGGCTCTGATGATTATTAGGTCATTCACATACATTTATATTTATTAGAAGTTTTCAATTATCTCTTCATTCTCATTGAATGAAGAAGTCAGTTTTTTTTTTTGACACTCTTCTATGTCCTTTCTTTCTGTCTTTTACACATTTCTTCTTTCTGAGTTGATTCTATCTCTGTGCTTCCTTGCCTTACTTTTCCTCTGTACAAGGCTCTGTTGTATGTATAATTAACATTCATAACATATCATAACCAAAAATTGGTAATTATGTTTACCTGTAGTCATGAACCATTGTTATCATTTATAGTCTTTAAGAAAATATACATGGCTTCAATGTTTTTAGTGTTTATTAATGGTATAAGTGACATCCAAAATAACATTAGAACATTATATATATATGTCATTGTTATATAAGAAATGATTTTATGTTTATTATCGTTATCAAGATATTGGTCCTGACATCACCTAATGAATATATATATATATATATATATATATATATATATATATATATATATATATATATATATATATATATATATATATATATATATATATATATATATATATATATATATATATAAGATATATATACTTGGAATGTATCTTATCACTTCATTATCTGTCCTTTCATCTTGTATAATTTCTTCAGCTTCTCAATTCACGTCATCACATTATGTTTTAATATTAAGGTAATATAAATAAAAACATATTATTAAATAAAACTGTCTATTCCTTTTTTTGCAAATCCTTCCTGGGTTCTATAAAGACATCCGAAAACTTATGAAAGATGATACTTGAAGCGAAACTGGAGAAACGAGAGAATTTCAGCTCTGTTTCAAGGGTATGAAATCCAAGTTCCTCTATGTCTTCAGTTAGATGGATAATTCTATATAACATACCATTATATTTCACCAAAAACAAAGCAATACCACGTATCTACAA